>NC_090255.1:13647064-13687064 GCF_037325665.1 Littorina saxatilis | reverse complement strand
TTTACTGTCACCCCTGTCCATCTATCAGCACTGTTACATCCTGTGGAATCAAATCCTTTGCAACTTTTTGGAAATAGTTCAACCATCACCATAATCAGGCTATCACAATACGTGAGTTTGTGGGACACAGCGCTGTGTCTCCACCAGTTATTCCCACAGAGATCTATGCCTGCAGTCCCAAACTATGCACGAGGCTTGCAGCTGTGAGATCTGTGCCTTCAGCACTAAACTATGCATAGGCTTGTTCCTGCTAGAACAATGCCTGCAATTCAAACAATGCATTAGGCTTGCAGCTGCTAGAATTATGTCTGTAGTCCCAAACTATGCATCAGGCTTGTAGCTGCAAGACCTAACTAGACCTACGCCTGCCTGTAGTGAAGTAACTGAATGCGCCCCATTCACCAAGTCCTGGACCGGGCCGGACACTCTGTAAGCAGAGGTGAAGAACTTTGACCTTATACAGCTATACCGAGAGAGAGACAAATAAGCGTCCCATACTCACCAAGTGCTGGACGGGGCCGGAGACCCTGTAGGCGGAGGTGAAGAACTTGGCAAAGTCCTGCATGGAGATGAAACCTTTCCACACCATGGGGCCGGACGGAGTGAACTTGTGCTTGGGGTCCAGGCCGGACTGCAGCGCAGAGTCCGGGGACCTGCAAGGGGAAGGTCACACCTGCCTTCAGGAATCAGGGAGGGAATGTGCATTTTAAACCTCTTTTTGACAGTTTACTTTATCAGAAACAAAAGTTGTAGCACTCTGGCTCATTTGATTATGATTTTTACTTGATCAGATTTGCTGTTCATAGGACATAGCCTCTTTAAATGTACCACCATTTTATGACTCTCCTTTTAAAGACCCGATTTTCTTAGACTGTTGTGAGGTTCCACTGCCTTTGAAGTATGTGACCATACTGGTCTCAATCCGGCAGAAATCCAAAACGGATAGGACTGGTATCATTCTAAAAGTAAGAATAACAAAATAAGGTTAGTTATTCGAAAATTTTAGTAGTAAATTTTCATTTGATTAATATACTTACCCAACTCACATATACCAATTTACTTCAGTCTAGTGCTAGAACGCTGTATCGCATCACCTTGGAAACAAGGGAGGCAACTCTAAACAGGACAAAGTCACGTGACTTCCTGACCTTGCCGCCATATTGTAATCATTCGCACGAAGGCACAGAAAAACTTCCCTCTTTTTTTAGAACAACCCCACTAGCGGGTAAGGTGGGAGGGAATTAACCATGTGAGTTGGGTAAGTATATTAATCAAATGAAAATTTACTACTAAAATTTTCTATAAAATTACATATCTTAACCCAACTCACATATAGCAGATTGCTAATCAAGGCGGTGGGATGCTCAATCTATGAGCTAGGCAATAATTTGCCCTGCTGCTACCATTGCAGGTAAAGGTTGATAGAGAGCTCCTACGATCTCCAGTAGGCGGAGTCAAGGACTTCAGAATATCCTACCGATTTTAGCACCAACGTAGATATGTCCCTATCTACCCTTGTGTTCAAAGACTATAAGAGTAGTTTTGTTTATGATCTTAAACCCCTTGTATAAGACAGGAAGGAGCATAGTGATATAACTGGTCAGATTCATAACAACGGGTCGCCTATGGCGAGAATCGTATAAAGAGGAAAACTATAAAACCATCGGAGATGGTTGTCCTAGCTTCTGATGCCTGACTAAGAAGTCTGGCCGGAAACAGAGTGAGGTAGAGAGCCTCTATTGAAACCTACATCTCCCTGTAAGCCAAAGAGTGTGTGAATCTCGCTACCTCTGCGAGCTGCAGCTAGGAGTAAAAGGAAGAACGTTTCGCACGTAATGTTTATGAAGGCTAGCAGAATGTAGCGGTTCAAAATCTGTGGAGCATAGAAACTCCGATACCAAAAAACTCGGACTTGTCTTGCTGTGATCTTTTGTATTGAACCCTATCCAACATATGGTCTCTCTGTGAAAAGAGACCTGTCATCTTATAATGCGAGCTAAACAAGTCACAATGACAAGATTAGGGAGAAGCATAGCCTAATTCACGTAAGGCCTAGAAGTAGGCCCATGTTCTATCTCGCACAGTCTGGACGGAGCCCAAAGGAGAACTGTCTAAGATACAAAAACACTCCCCCCCCCCCCCCCTCTTTCCCTTTCAGCCTTATCTCAAAAGGCTAATGAGTGAGGAGGAAGGACCCGTTTGCGAGAGGGTGACAGAATGTCACTGGTGTTTTCAAAGAAAAGGCTGAAGTTCTGAGAGGAAATCAAGCACCAGAGAAGACAACCGTTGTCCTCAATGGTTAAGGGAGTGGTATCAGTGAGAGCTAAATACCCATGTCCCTACACGCTGGCTTGAAATAAAGAGGGCGAACTTCTGTAAACCGGACATGCAGCCCTCGTGGGAGCGAAGTACTGCTGAATTTGAGTGTGAGTAAACGGCAGTATGATAGCTGAAGCCGGAAGGCCGCAGCTTGAAAGTTAGAAAGAATGCCTCAACATCCCTCACACACTGCTTGACTAAAATCTTTACAAAAATTGACTATATTCTATACAAGAAACAATTAACAAGGGTAAAAGGAGAAACAGAATCCGTTAGTCGCCTCTTACGACATGCTGGAGAGCATCGGGTAAATTCTTCCCCCTGACCCGCGGGGGGTCAAACATTGACTATATTCTATACAAGAAACACTTAACAAGGGTAAAAAGAGAAACAGAACCGTTAGTCGCCTCTTACGACATGCTGGGTAGCATCGGGTAAATTCTTTCTCGTCCCAACCAATATGGGACTCCCCCTAACATTGGGAAAGACACGTGAGGGTATCAGTAACCTGATCCGCTCTCAAACCATGCTCCTATCGCTCCCCGTCCCGAGAGAGGGGTGCGTGAGCGTCTTTTAAATTTTCAGTTTCCCGATGACCGTAACGCTAGAGGCATTACATGGGATTCTTCCGTAAAATTACGGAATTCCGTAAATTTTTAGGCTCCAGGGATCATTCTTGAGATTCGTGCAAATCCGCTGAGAAAATTTTGGGGTATATGTAGGTATAGACCCAAGTTTTTCGGCCGGTCCGCTGATCACGACGCTCAATTCCATACTATTCTTGAACGGTTGGTTCCTAAAACGGTCAGACTGTTGCTGGTCGATCCGTATGGGAACGCGCTCTTTGTCCTCTGTGTCTTTGTCTCGTACAGTCACCGTTTCAACGTAGCTATCGGGGATTCAGTATAAGCATAGCATACCGTATGAGAATGATTCGGCGCCATTTTTACATCACTTCGAGGCACTCGCCAAAATGATGAGGAAGCTAAAGCGAGACGAAACCGTTCTATCCCGGGAAATTGACCAGCAGAAGTACAAGAAAAATCTCTGGAGATTCGACTGGCTCGATGAAGTTGTATCATTGAGCTGGAAATACGAGAAAGGCCAGAAGACACAAGACGTGAAACTGAAAGTTGGCGATGCTTTTGCTAAAATCAACTTGCCGGGAAAAGCTCAGTGCACTTTGTGCAACGATGTTAATGTTATCAACTACGGTTCCAATGGAAAGACTGCCCTCAACAGCCACTTGAAAAGCAACAAGCACCTGACTATCCTGAAAACCCAGTCGTGTGATCAGTCACTGGGGTCGTTTGGCACCGACAAGGTAAGAACATTGAAACCACACCGTCACACGCCACCACCCCCCCCCCCCCATCCCCGCCTCTCTCTCTCTCTCTCTCTCTCTCTCTCTCTCTCTCTCTCTTTCTCTCTCTCTCTCTGTCTGTCTCTCTCTCTCTCTCCTCCTTATTTTGAGTCTTAGCGTAAAATTAATTTGAGAAACATGGGAAGGAAGAGAAAGGGGGGGGGGGGGGCTATGATTAAGCTGAAATATGCATTTCAGGGCCATTTTTGTGTGTCTAAAACACTAAAACCTTCAGCTTCTGGGGGCGAAGCCCCCAGACCCCGACCAGGGGCGTTGCCCCTGGACCCTACTGGGGGCCTTCTGCGGCCCCCAGACCCCCACCTTTTTTTTCCTTAATTATCACTTTTTCTGAATCCCATGTCTGGGCATTACATGGAGTTAGTTCTGAAGCCTTGAGAAAATATCCTCAAGGTAAGAGAACTGGCCTAGGGATAGAGAAAGCCTCTATAATACCAAGGTTTCTTTAACTAGTAATTCAAGTGCTAGAAACCTAAAGTTGGGTAACCGCTGAGGGAAAGGTAAGTTGTACACTCCCTCTGCCCTTTGTGCGAAATTGGTTCAGCCTAAATTGCCGGTTAGAAAAGCGTGCAGAAAGACCTGAGAAAGTATCCAAAGCTGAATCCATGAACCGGAGTGCCGTGATTCAGCCTTCAGAGGAAAAGAGGGGTAGGCGCGGTAAAGCCGGAAGCCTATACCATACTGTGACAAGTGTGACGTCACTTCGATGGCTTAGCCAAGAAGGCTTGAGAATTTAACAGGGCGAACAAAAGCGTACTATACTGCGATGTAGGAGAAAACTCCTAACACATTGCAAAGTGAAGAAAACAAAAACAAAAAAAATCCAGGGGCCACCGCAGTGAAGGCTACAAAAATAATGTAGCTTGTTAACTCGCGGGAGAAAAAGGCCCTGAGGGGCATAATGCCGAAGTCGAAATCACTGAACCACAAGGAATGTGATTCTATTTCTTATTGGCAAAAACATAAATGTTCACTATCTTTTGCAAATGGGGAACAAAAAACAAAACCAACGCGAAAAGCTTCTGTGCCAAGACTAAGGTTAGCCACATGATGGTGTCCTTAGTTCTTTCCGTAAGCTCTTAAAACGAATAACTGAAACTATGGAAGTTTATGCAAGTCCGTTGTGTTGCCCTACGAAAGTCGCTGACAGGAGCCGCTACCGTAAGGGGTAGGCCTCGCCAGAAAAATTCCATCTGAGAAGTTACGGACAGTGGCTCAGTGACCATAAAGATTTTTGAGTCAGAATGTGCACCAGTAAGTTGGACATGTTCTGGCGAGCTGTCGGAAAACCAAAGCTTATGACTCATATGAGAAAGCGAGCGATTCCGTAAACCGTAAAATCTGAGTTTGCTTTAATAGCTTGACCTGTTTTTCGCCGCTTAGGCGAAAAATTAGTGGCCTTAGCAGTTTCATCCGAGAAGGCGGAAAAGAAGAGGTATGCAGCTTCACCATAGATGGGCGTACATACCCCAAAGCTGCCAAAGCCAGAGGGTCTAACCCTGTGTGTGTGCTTGCTTAGCTTCATTATCTTGCCTAATCTGAGGCAGAATGTGGCAAGCTGAAGCAGTTCCCAGTTTTTTGCCAGAAGATGGGGAGGAATGCAACGTAGACGTAGATGTGCAAAAACTACCCTGGTGAACACAAAAGCAAAGAGTGCCGAAGTAGATCGGCCTCTTACTTGTACCTTGAGCCAAGCAAACGGCTGACCAACCTTCTGTGAAAGGAGAAGACTAAAGTGACTCAAAGGTGACTTTATCTTGGATCCTAGACCTAGAGAGAAAGAAGACCTTGCGCGCGTGCACGGAATGTGCAAAGAGAAGCGCTGGGAGGCTCAGCTGCTCAGCAGACTTTAGCCAAAGTGGCTAGCAGCGTCATGACATCCGTCTCCCCCGCGTCACGACGACTCGAAGTTGACAAGAGCAGAGGAGATGGAGCGTGAGAGAGATCTTTGCAAAGTTTCCGAAAGATAGGATAACTCAAAAAGATCATGCTTACTCCCTCAGAGACAATAGAGAGGCTCAGTATAAGGTACAGCTCTGTTCTACTGTAGCCGTCTTCCCTAAGCGTAACCAGTTCCGTTGTGCACGGAAAAGCAGCACGCGGTAGGGCAAGTGTCGATGAGGTAATAAAAGTGGCTGTTGAAGTGAACCTCTGGCAGGTCCCTGAGAGAGAGGAGTGAGATGCTTCACATGAGCAAACCACAGTTTGACTTTCTTTCTTTCTTTATTAATTTTGGTGTTTAACGTCGTTTTCAACCACGAAGGTTATATCGCGACGGGACAGTTTGACTAAGTCCGACAACGTACTGTAAGCTGCCAAAAGCGGCACTGTGTCTGTCGGTGAGTTGACTTGCTCAGAAACTTGGCCATATAAGAGGCAACAGAGGGAGATTCGCAGATCCAAAAGGAACGCGTTTCTCCCGAACTGAGCGGAAGTCAACCAAAGCTGAAAGGTGGTGGTACGGACAAGTTGCCGAAGCAACCACCCCTTCCTCAATGTACAGCGATACTACTTCCGCTGCCTATGCGAAGCATGGGTAAACTCGGATAGTAGCCCTTCTTCTTCCTGATCGGAAGCACAGTAATCCGAACCGTAGTCCTGCACATCCGTGCATGCCGGAATTCCGCTAACACACTGACTACTATAGTCTGGTGAAGCTTTACCGGAAGACACCCGTAATGGGGAGCTGTAATAGTCACCGGAAGTTGGTATCTTCTTCGTCTTGAGCGGAAGCACCGAACTCCGAATCATAGTCCCGCACTTCCGTGCAACCCGGAAGTACACTACCGCTGTGACTGTGATAGCCAGGCGAAGCGTCAACCGGAAAGGAAGACACCCGAGGGATTTTATACCCAAGCGGTGCCCCCCTAGGGACTGCTTCCTGCCCCCCGGGCGGAAGCGGGGAATGCTGTGTCGATCCGGCCCCGTACAATGCGAAGGCTGCCGACGGTAGCAAATCCCCTGTTCCATCCAAGACCGAACGCGTATCTGGGCTCCTAGCCTGTACCAGCCTACCGCGCGAGCGGAACGGCGTAGCCAGGGGATCGGAACTTTCACTCCTTGCCCGGCCATCGGGTGGAGCTACTTCCTCCAGGATACGCCCTTCACGTTGGCCGGAGAACCCAGCTACTGACGAAGGATAAATACCTTGAACATAGTCCGGCCGAACACCAACCGAGGCCTGAGTACGCAGAAGAGAGACTCCGTCGCCCGCATCGAATGCAGCATGCATATCGGCCGACGTCACTGTAGCCGAGGGAGGGACACGCACCCTGGCCAGGGAACGTGTATCGCCGACACCCAGAGGCAAAGACAAAAATTCTGCCCTAGTCGACGAAAGCTCTGCTGAAAGGGAGGAAACCTGAGCGCTCAAAGAGCGGAGAAAAACGGAAACATCTTGTTTATCACTGACAGAGCTAGATCCGGAAGCAACCGGTACAGATTCTGAAGGCAGAATCGGCAAGGAGGGAGATTTAGGCATGTCAATCTTAACATCAAAAGACTGTTTGGATGAAGGGTCTAACACCTTCACAACAGCTTGACTAGAAGAGCCCTTCGACTTACGAGAAGGCTTCTTAACAGGAGAAGGATCCGTCACTTGCTTAGAACTTTCTTCTTACCGCTGTCCGACATGGCGGACGAAAGCGTGTAAAAATGTTCTAAGTGCAGAACCAACCTAAGTCAAGCAAAACCGACAAAAATATGCAAAAATGCTCACCCCAAACACAAAGTAAGAGAAGAGGGACGTGCAAGGATAACTAAGGTGAAGTCTGACCCAAGGAAAAGTCAGACGCAAGGCTGAAAAGCCTAAGCGAAGCAAAACACGTCCGTAGCCACGGAGCGCTGAGTAGAGAATGATTACAATATGGCGGCAAGGTCAGGAAGTCACGTGACTTTGTCCTGTTTATGGGTCAAGGTAGCTCTTTTTTTAGAGTTGCCTCCCTTGTTACCAAGGTGATGCGATACAGCGTTCTAGCACTAGACTGAAGTAAATTGCTATATGTGAGTTGGGTTAAGATATGTAATTTAATGGAAAATTTAACCACAGACAAAATGAAAACCTTTACAGTGGAACTCCCCTTTTAAGCCCCCCACACTTAAGCTTCACACCCATATGTTCACACCTTGACTTCACACAATCATTCCCTTACCTAACAGTGACTTTGGAGGAGGAAGAAGATGAGGAAGAGGAAGTGGCAGCATCAGCAGCGGCCTCAGCGATAGCTTCAGCGGTGTGAGCCTTGACGTGCTCCAGTGCATGTTGCACAACCTCCTCTGCCGTCTCCTCTCCCTCGTCCATCCCTGCCCCTCCCTCCTCTTTCTCTCCCTCCTCTTTCTCTCCCTCCTCTTTCTCTTCCTCCTTCTCTCTCTCCTCCCTCTCCTCTCTATCTTCCTCCTTCAGCTCCTTGACCGTGACGTCGTCCGTTATTCTGACTCCCTTCTTGATGGACACTCCTTTCTTCTTCTTTTCTTCCTTCTTCTTCTTCTCCTCCTTGACCTTGTGGGAAACCTGTGCACAAATAACAATTTCAGTCAAACAAAACACTTCAAATCTTGTATCAAATGTCAAAATGGCTATCCACCGAGTCAGTGTGGATCCAATACTTGCTGTATTTTTTATCACTTAATGCCACAAAGTCTTTACCGTATTCCATATTCTACATAGTGCTGGCTTCACCTCTGACGACTCCATTGAATAGTTTTTCATGTCAAGGAAGCTGAAAACAGGCCAGAGATTTGAACACTAGATTTGAGTATAATATGTCTTCAACATTGACTTCACATGGTACTACAGCAGTCCCTCTCATGAACGGACACCCTTGGGCCAAAGCAAAACTGTCCGTACATTGCAGGTGTCCGGTCACGGGAGGGGTGACCACACCACCCCCTCCCCCATACACTCACACAGAGACACACAAACAACAGGATTGAGTCTATGCTAATCACTTCTTGTGGCTACTAAACAATAACAATAAACTCCTAATACTTCTTTAAACGTTCTGTAAAAAGGATTTGTATGAAAAGTGTTGAAAAGAGGAGATAAAATAAATCCTCAAGGCAGTGAACACACTCACCATGCACTGACATACGAAAGCAGCCACACAAACACAGCACAGAGGAGCGTGTGCAGATGCTTTGCAAGAATAAGCTTGAAAACCAGTTTGAATAAATAGCAGCAGATAGAGCTGCATGTCATAATCAAGTAATTTATTTGTTTCTTGTCTGGCTTTATTGACTGCATGCCGATCATGTGGCATGGCAGTGACTTTTCACTCTTCAGTCGGAAATACACTGTACATAACACAGCTCCCACTCTCCCTCACTAATGCTCATAATAATCATACTCACTTATTTTCTTATGATGTTTTTATTTTGTATTATGCATTCTTATTCTTTTGATTGGAAATGAGTATTGTTACAATATAATTTCCATATGGATTAATAAATTTGAGTTGAGTTGAGTTGAGTTAATGCCTACCCCAAGCCGTGACAACTGATGCTTGGAAATTGTGTGGAAGAGTACACCTCTCTATTTCTCTCCAATGCTCTTCCTGCTGACATGCGGTGACACCGGACACCCCACAGAGTAGTTTAGCCAGCTAACCCTCCACCCCCCCCCCCTTTCTCTCTCTCACTCCCTCCAGCCATGTACTGTTGGGGGCTGTGGCCAGAGGGGCCAGCTGCACTGTTCACTCAGAGCAAAACCAGTTGACTGTGTCGTAACTTTTGACAAAGCAAGACAACTGAAGGGTTCATAGATTAGGCAACTGACTCACTGGTCAAGGCTGAGGGGAAACAAGAGTATCTTGTCAATGAAAGAGGTTACACACAGACACACGATGGGTACACGTGCACTCAAGTTATCAGTGACTGTCATCACACCATTGCGGCTGTGATCTTTGTACCAAGAGCCGGACTGCTCTGTTATCGATTTTGTTGTGGTGAAAATTTGACGATGGTCTGTCCGTACATTGGAGGTATGACCTGCTGTTGGGACCGAAAATGAGTGTCCGCGTCCACGTTTTGCAGGTGTCCGTTTAAGGGGGGGCAAATATAGAAGGAAAACACTCCGTGCCGAGCAAATGTGTCCGTACATGTCAGGTGTCCGCTCACGCCGGGGGCCGTACATTGCAGGGACTGCTGTATATAGCTATTCTGATGGACACGTGGGGGAATTCGGGGGCTGTGATTGGATGGTCTCGTACATCCCTTTTCCGATCATCAAAGCATAATGCTACGGAAGTCGGCTATTTTTGCCAATATCCCAAAGCATATTGGCAATAACAAAGATGCATGGTTCCGGTTTCTTCCACGTGTGTAAAGTACACGCATACCTCACCAGGTTTGTGTATGTGACAAGTCGACAGACGATGCCATTTGCTTTGTGTGTGTTTTTGTTGTTGCTTACTGTACATGACATACATTACGTGTAAAATCAAGTTCTTTAACAGGCAACAAACCTTGCAAATTTCCAGAAGCTGCAATCTGAAGCGACCTATCTCTGATTCTAGCAGACGATCTCTCCAATGTTTAACACAAAATCAGCAAACTCTCCTGTCACATAGAACGTCCATTGTATAGTGCAATGTTGAAATGAAGTTACCGGGATACAAAAATTTAGTCGTTTCTTCTGAGACAATCCTTGTTCTCTTATCATCTGCAGATTTACCGCAGTCTTCACCACGCGAATTCCCAACTGAAGTCAGACTTTCGAACATACAATCTACGTAGGCAAGCATGATACGTCATGACATCATATGATTCCTAGCATACTGACGTAATGCTAAATATCCGGTTATCTCGAGTTTTCTCCGAAATACATGTCCGTGGGTTTTTCAATGTTTGGTTATTTCCGTGGCTTCATGCGGAAAGGGAACCGTCGTCTGCAATCAACGACATGGACCATTCTGGTACTTGTTGCTGACAAAAACATGATTTTAGCACAGAATTTAATGTCAGAATAGCCATATAAACGCTATTGTGTTTTCATTGCATTATACTTGTCTCGTCTAAATATCGGGTCCTATTGCTAGACTGAAAACACAATAGCTGGTAATACCCATCATCTTGATTAGACGATGTTCCAAAATAACTCTACATTTGTATGGGTTGTGAAAGAGTGAAAATTCTCGCTTTAATTGAATCAAACTTTCCCACGTGACATAGGCCAGTCATCAGTAAGGGTGTGTGACTGAAACACGTGACATAGGCCAGTCATCAGTAAGGGTGTGTGACTGAAACACGTGACATAGGCCAGTCATCAGTAAGGGTGTGTGACTGAAACAAGTGACATAGGCCAGTCATCAGTAACCTCTCGATTCCGAGCGCAAGTGCGTTACCACTCGGCCACCCAACCCAAGTGACATAGGCCAGTCATCAGTAAGGGTGTGTGTCTGAAACACGTGACATAGGCCAGTCATCAGTAAGGGTGTGTGTCTGAAACACGTGACATAGGCCAGTCATCAGTAAGGGTGTGTGTCTGAAACACGTGACATAGGCCAGTCATCAGTAAGGGTGTGTGTCTGAAACACGTGACATAGGCCAGTCATCAGTAAGGGTGTGTGTCTGAAACACTAGACACTGCCAGTCATCAGTCAGGGTGTGTGTCTGAAACACGTGACACAGGCCAGTCATCAGTCAGGGTGTGTAAGACAAGGAGCACTGAAAGCTTGCCTCACTCAAAGTAAGGGTATTCACTCTTTCACAACCCTTACAAACCCGACAGACTTATTTCCGGAGTCTTGTCTATTCAGAGACAATGTTAGCTGAAACCAAGTTGAAAGCAAACAGTGACCTTGACTTTAGGGGTTGAAGCGGCTTCCTCGGCCACAGGGGGCAGCATCTTGCCGGTGCAGATCTTACAGTTGAGGTCAAAGAGATGTGCGCGGTGCTGGTCAGTGGTGTCCACCAGAGCGCTGGACACCGTCTCCTCCGCCTTGCTGTCCGCCTTGGGCTTCTGCTCCTCGATCTGCGTCTGGTACAAGTAAAAAAACGAAACAATAGTGTACTCATGCGTGAACGAAGTTACAAATAACAATCTAATAAATTACATATTCTTACTCCAACTCACATATATGCATTGACTTCAGTCTAACGGCTTAGGCGCTGAACTCACACACACTCACAATCGGTAAGCAGTGTTGCAAATACGACAAAGTTGTTTCTCTTCAAACATGAAATAGTTGAGTAAAATAGTGCAGCAAATGTTTTTCTTTTCTGTTATGTGACTGACAGTTTTCGTTCACTACCGTCAAACCCCATTTTTACCCCCCCACCCCCTCCCCCAACCCAAGAGTTCAAAATAGGTTGAAATCGAATGGGTTCTCAGGTCTGGAAAACACATCCATAAAATAAACATCAAGAGAGAGAGAGAGAGAGAGAGAGAGAGAGAGAGAGAGAGAGAGAGAGAGAGAGAGAGAGAGAGAGAGAGAGAGAGAGAGAGAGAGAGAGAGAGAGAGAGAGAGAGAGAGAGAGAGAACAAGAGCGAGAGAGAGAAAGAGAGAGTGAAAGAGAGAGTGACAGAGAGAGAGAGAGAGAGACAGAGAGAGAGAGAGAGAGAGAGAGAGAGAGAGAGAGAGAGAGAGAGAGAGAGAGAGAAAGAGAAGAGAGAGAGAGAAGAAGAAAGAGAAGAGAGAGAGGAGACTAAGAGAGAGAGAGAGGGAGAGAGAGAGAGAGAGAGAAAGAGAGAGAGAGAGAGAGAAAGAGAGAGAGAGAGAGAGAGAGAGATAACTATGAAGTGTGTGTTGCAGTGCACTGACCACCAGTGTGCTCATGTCCTCGTCGGCCACCTCCACCTCCCCCTTGTGCGTCTTCTTCCGGATGTGGTGCTGGCCCGCCTTCATCGCCGCCTTCTCCGTCTGCTCGATCATCGCCAGCGTCTGAAACAACGCTCAACTTCGTCAAACACCGTCAGTCAGCTCGAAGTTAACACCAGTCAAAGTTCATGCTTTAGAAGTTAAGAGCAACAAACACTATCTTTTCTTTTGCTTCTGTTTTCCAGTCAATATAAAGACGTCAATCATTCATTCAATCAAACAAGTACATACAATCCACTGACTACTCAATAAGTAATTCAAATGAAGATATGACACACAACACTGTTTTCTCTCTTACACACACATGCACACTGACACACTCACAAATACACACACACAAGCACGAACACATGCACACACTCTCTCTCTCTCTTATAAAAGCACTCAATACTTATCACAGAAACAACAACAGTCAATACTGCAAAGAAAGATGAACATAAAGACAACAGGCACAACAACGGTCAGTGAGAGAGAAGGGTGTAACGCTGAATACACACATGTTTGGTTTCCATCTTGCGCCACCTGGCCAGTTCCTTGGACGCCAGCTCCTCTGTCGACATCTTGACAAGGTGGGACGATCGGATCTTGCGGGTGAGGATTTTACGAAACAGCCCCTGCACACATACACGAGAACAGCTTGCAGGCATGTTTGCAAGGATTTACTGGCTGTGGCAAATGTGCCAAAATGACCATACAAGTTTCAGCAGTTAGGTTTTTTGTGTTTTCCTTGACGTCTTTTTTCATGCAAGAGATTGACAAATTGCCATGAGAAGACACCTCTCAATACAGTTCAATTTCTGTTTTCTATAATAAATAAGTGTTGGCTGGTCCCAAGAGTGTCCTTTCATTGCTAGTACCACTGTACTGTACCGTGCTAACAAAACGTCAACACCAATCCCTGTGATGACAAAAAACACACCTGGCCACGAGAGATGGAAAGAGAAATGAAGGCCCTGAACCATACATGGGGTACCATTCAGAGACGCGCTAAGACCAAACAGGAGTGGAGGTCCTTCATGCTGCGCTACATGTCAACCGGCATCACAGGCAGCAAGTCAGTAAGTAATCCCTGTCAGTTTTTCCTAGCCACGACACACAAGCATCCCAACGAGAGAACACCGACCTTGTTTTTTTGGTCCTTGATGTTGAAGAGCAGTGAGCGGAACTTGGCGCGGTACTTGTGTCCAGTGTTGGCGTACACCTTGAACAGCTCCTCCTCGATCCTCAGCGCCATCCTCTTGATCTCGCTGCCTGCCAGCACGATGTCATCCGCCTCCTCCGCCCTGAAACCACACAATCCCAGTCACACTGCCGTTAGCACACGTTCACAGTCACACTGCAGTTAGCACACGATCACAGTCACACTGCAGTTAGCACACGTTCACAGTCACACTGCAGTTAGCACACGTTCACAGTCACACTGCCGTTAGCACACGATCACAGTCACACTGCAGTTAGCACACGTTCACACTCACACTGCAGTTAGCACACGATCACAGTCACACTGCAGTTAGCACACGATCACAGTCACACTGCAGTTAGCACACGATCAAAGTCACACTGCCGTTAGCACACGTTCAGTCACACTGCAGTTAGCACACCATCACAGTCACACTGCCATTAGCACACGTTCAGTCACACTGCCGTTAGCACACGTTCACAATCACACTGCAGTTAGCACACGATCACAGTCACACTGCCGTTAGCACACATTCACAGTCACACTGCCGTTAGCACACGTTCACAGTCACACTGCAGTTAGCACACGATCACAGTCACACTGCAGTTAGCACACGATCACAGTAACACTGCCGTTAGCACACGATCACAGTAACACTGCCGCTAGCACACAATCACAGTCACACTACCGCCAGCACGCGATCACAGTCACACTGCTGCTAGCACGCAATCACAGTCACACTGAGGTTAGCACACGATCACAGTCACACTGCCGTTAGCACACGTTCACAGTGACACTGCAGTTAGCACACGTTCACAGTCACACTGCAGTTAGCACACGTTCACAGTCACACTGCAGTTAGCACACGTTCACAGTCACACTGCAGTTAGCACACCATCACAGTCACACTGCCGTTAGCACACGTTCACAGTCACACTGCAGTTATGTCCTATCACACTAAGTTGTCACAAAGTAGCCCATTCCCCACACCCCGCGCCACTGGAATGGTCAGAAAGTACGCACCCATTTGACCCCACCCTATGTTTGACACTGGAGACGCTAGAGTCAACTTTGTGTGCAGACTCTCCTCGGTGTCTGAACACCCCCGTGTGTACACGCAAGCACAAGACCAAGTGCGCACGAAAAAGATCCTGTAATCCATGTCAGAGTTTGGTGGGTTATAGAAACACGAAAATACCCAGCATGCTTCCCCCGAAAGCGGCGTATGGCTGCCTAAATGGCGGGGTAAAAACGGTCATACACGCAAAAGCCGTGGGAGTTTCAGCCCATGAACGAACAAACAAACAAAATTACAAAGTGCCCATCTACTTCACCCGACCCAAGTCTTGAAACTAGAGTCCTTAGAAAGTAACCGAACCCAATCCAACCCCCTGCCCTCCCACCCCCTCTCCCCCATGCTATTGGAATCATACACTAGTGCGCACCCACCTCATTTCACCCTATACACTGCAATTTTTAGAAAGTACCTGTTTACCTGACCCCACCCCACCTTGGGAATGCAGAAGAAGACCCCCATCCCACCTAATGATACTGGACTCTTTCAAACTACCCTCTTTCCACACCCCAGCCCACTCCACTCTATGAGGCACAAGTTGTTAGAGACTACCCATGATTACCCTCAAGAGCAACAAAGACTGCAAACTAGTGTATAAATTAATGAAACAAATTCCAAGTACCTCTGAGCAAGAGCATCGCGCAGAGATTTTCTGACATTGAGCCTGACGCGTTCGGGCCCCTCCTCGGGCTTGGCTGACTTGCTGTTGGAGGAATCGTCGTCTGGCTTCTCTTCTTTCTTCACCGGTGTCACTGTCTCTGTCTTCACCTCGCTCTTCTTGCCGGACGTTGATGATGTCGAGCTATGGCTGCTGCGACGATCCTTCTCTTTTTCTGTAAAAGAATCAAAAAGAATGGTAACTTATTGGAACGTTTAACTCATGACAAAACAAAGCATTCACCTCCTCCAAGCAGTTCTTATCTACACATCAAACGTCTAAAAATACAATCCACACGGTCAGTGAGTTTTCTTTTTTAAAATGTTCGAACAACTTACCGTTCTTGCTTTTTGCTTGTAAGAAAGTTCGCAGTGTTTCTGTTTTTACATTTAGTCAAGTTTTGACTAAATGTTTTAACATAGAGGGGGAATCGAGACGAGGGTCGTGGTGTGTGTGTGTGTGTGTGTGTGTGTGTGTGTGTGTGTGTGTGTGTGTGTGTGTGTGTGTGTGTGTGTCTGTACGTGTGTGTGTGTGTAGAGCGATTCAGACTAAACTACTGGACCGATCTTTATGAAATTTTACATGAGAGTTCCTGGGAATGATATCCCCGGATGTTTTCTTCATTTTTTTCAAAAAAATGTCTTTGATGACGTCATATCCGGCATTTTGTAAAAGTTGAGGCACCCTCATTTTTCAATCAAATTGATTGAAATTTTGGCCAAGCAATCTTCGACGAAAGCCGGACTTCGGTATTGCATTTCAACTTGGTGGCTTAAAAATTAATTAATGACTTTGGTCATTAAAAATCTGAAAAATTAAAAAAAAATTTTATAAAACAATCCAAATTTACGTTCATCTTATTCTTCATCATTTTCTGATTCCAAAAACATATACATATGTTATATTTGGATTAAAAACCAGCTCTGAAAATTAAAAATATAAAAATTATGATCAAAATTAAATTTTCGAAATCAATTTAAAAACACTTTCATCTTATTCCTTGTCGGTTCCTGATTCCAAAAACATATAGATATGATATGTTTGGATTAAAAACACGCTCAGAAAGTTAAAACGAAGAGAGGTACAGAAAAGCGTGCTATCCTTCTCAGCGCAACTACTACCCCGCTCTTCTTGTCAATTTCACTGCCTTTGCCACGAGCGGTGGACTGACGATGCTACGAGTATACGGTCTTGCTGAAAAATTGCAGTGCGTTCAGTTTCATTCTGTGAGTTCGACAGCTTGACTAAATGTTGTATTTTCGCCTTACGCGACTTGTTTTATTTTGTTGTTGTTGTAAAGCAAATACAAAAATTATACCCCCCCCCCCCCCCCCCCCCCCCGATAGGCCCTGATTCTACAAATTGATTTAGAGAGCTGCAGCAACAATGAAGTCAGGTGTAACAGCTATAGAGTGACTCACTGCTGTGTGAAGACGAAGAAGAGGTAGACAGACTGGGCAGGACAGCCTCATAGGAGGGATGTGTCTGCAGCCAGAGTTCTAGCTGAGCCTCGGTGGGAGCGTTGGACCCTTGTAGCACTCGCCCGCTACGCTGCTCTATCACGATCACATGGTCCTTCTCGCTTGGTCGCACATCCGTGATCTGAACAAAGCACGGATACAATCTATGTTACCATCTTAGAGATGAATACACCTGCTTCCTACATACATACCACTGGCAGTGTTCTGTAATACTGTATACTTAGTACAATTATAATTAGTATAATTAGTATTTATATGTATACGTCTTGCTCATGTCTGCTCGTCTTCGTACAAGGCTAGACCCTGTACCTTACAAAAATGTAAAACAAAGGATATACCATGGCAAGCAACACACAGAATGCAACACCTTGTTCAACCACAATGGACACAACAGATTGTTCAACCACAATGGACAAAACAGACACATTGTTCAACTAAAATGGACACAACACCTTGTTCAACCACAATGGACACAACAGATTGTTCAACCACAATGGACAAAACAGACACATTTTTCAACTAAAATGGACAAAACGGACACATTGTTTAACCAAAATGGACAAAACGGACACATTGTTCAACCAAAATGGATAAAACGGACACATTGTTCAACCAAAATGGACAAAACAAAGACATAGTTAAACCAAAATGGGCAAAACAAACATATTGTTTCACCAAAAAATGTGTACAAAAAAATGTTTCAACCAAAATGAACAAAACGGACACACTGGTCAACCAAATTGGACAAAAAAAACGTTAAACCAAAATGGACAAAAAAGTCACGTCGATCAACCACATTGGACACATTGTTAAACAAAAATAGACAAAACGGACAAACTCGCATACACTGCCCACCGCCTTACCTTTTTCCCCGTCAGCCTTTCCTTCTCACGACGGAGGAGACGCAGGGCCTCCCTGGCGTGATGCACAATACAGGAGTTGCTGCAGAACACAGACCCCAGGCGCGCCGTTCGCTTGCACTCGCTGGAAACACACCGCCCGGACTTCCATTTGTCTTTGGCACCCTGCAAAAAGACAAAGAGCACTGATTCATCTTTACCATCATGCAACAGGGATGGCCAAATCGTCCAGGGGAGAGTAAAAAATCTGCCTGGCTAGTAGAAACCACCTGGCAACTCAATGAAAATTCTGGTCAAATGCCACACTTTTAGTTTTAATAACGAGTTTTCAAGCCATATAAACACTCAGACCTGTTTACCCTTACATTGACCCACGAGGAAGATTTGAAGGAAAATGAGGAAGATTTTCCACTTCATGCGGAAGATTTTCCACTTCATGAGGAAGATTTTTTTTAAAGCCACAAACTCGCTCTAAAGCAATAAAACACTCTTTTTTTCATAATTAATTTTGCTGTGTGCCCAGAAATGATAAACTGATGGACTGTACGTGCCGTTCACAATCATTCTTCCCACCATGAGTGATCGAGAAATGACTGTCACACAGCGTGCAGTAAGAATGGCTTGGTCCAAATTTCCTGGAAACCGTCAAGTCCGGATACTTCTTTGAGTAATCTTCTTTCCACTTCTGATAATAGATTCTCTTCTTCTTTGCCCCACACGCATTAGTCGCGCTCTTCATCGTCAGTTTCGTGTCGGTGTCGGTGTTGGTGTTGTTCCTTTCTTTTCGTTGGAGGCATTTTGCAAAAAGACACCAACTGGCAACACGTGTAACCAAAGTACCGGAAGAAGACACACGGTTCTAACAGGAAATTGACGAAAGACGTCTTAATACTGAGAAAACTATCGCGACTTTTTGCCGAAAACATCACAAATATTTTTTCTCAAAATCGCGCCAAATTGCGGAAGACTTCAAGCAGTGCGCGGACAAGCGGAAAAACGATCTTAAATCTGTAAAACTTCCGCCCATTCCGTAAGAGTAAACAGGTCTGAACACTGCAGATCAATTGTGGTATGTACCGGGCCTGTGACATTTCTGCCGGCTAGTGACATTTCTGCCGGATAGTGACATTCTTGAAGTTACTCGCCCGGCTGACGAGTAAACATTTTGAGATTCGGCCATCCCTGTGCAAATGTCCAAACTTAGGGACACGGGGTGGAGAATGGGGGGGGGGGGGGGTGAGGAGAGAGAGAGAGAGAGAGAGAGAGAAAGAGAGAGATAGAGAGAGTGAGATAGAGAGAGAGAGAGACAGAGAGACAGAGAGAGAGAGACAGAGATGAGAAAACAAGTCGCGTAAGGCAAAATTACTACATTTAGTCAAGCTGTGGAACTCACAGAATGAAACTGAACGTAGTCCGCCGCTAGTGCAAAAGGCAGTGAAAGTGACGAGCCTGTTTGGCGCAGCAGCGGTTGCGCTGTGTTTCATACTAGCACGCTTTACTGTACCTCTCTTCGTTTTAACTTTCTGAGCGTGTTTTTAATCCAAACATATCATATCTATATGTTTTTGGAATCAGGAACCGACAAGGAATAAGATGAAATAGTTTTTAAATCGATTTTGGAAATTTAATTTTGATCATAATTTTTATATTTTTAATTTTCAGAGATTGTTTTTAATCCAAATATAACATATGTATATGTTTTTGGAATCAGAAAATGACGAAGAATAAGATGAAATTGTTTTTGGATCGTTTAATAAAAATTAGTTTTAATTACAAGTTTCCGATTTTTAATGACCAAACTCACTCATTAGTTTTTAAGCCACCAAGCTGAAATGCAATACCAAACCCCGGCCTTCGTCGAAGATTGCTTTGCCAAAATTTCAATCAATTTAATGGAAAAATGAGGGTGTGACAGTGCCGCCTCAACTTTTACAAAAAGCCGGATATGACGTCATCAAAGGTATTTATCGAAAAAATGAAAAAAACGTCCGGGGATATCATACCCAGGAACTCTCATGTCAAATTTCATAAAGATCGGCCCCAGTAGTTTAGTCTGGATCACTCTACACACACACACACACAGACAGACAGACAGACAGACATACACACACACACACATACACCACGACCCTCGTCTCGATTCCCCCCTCTATGTTAAAACATTTAGTCAAAACTTGACTAAATGTAAAAAGCGAGAGAGAGAGAGAGAGAGAGAGAGAGAGAGCGAGAGAGAGAGAGAGCGCGAGAGAGAGAGAGAGAGAGATACAGAGAGATACAGAGAGAGAGAGAGAGAGAGAGAGAGAGAGAGAGAGACTGATCTTCAAAACATAACAATAAACATTTTTGGCAATCGAGAGCTTCACTGACATTGCATCTGCAAACTTCAAAGAGGACAAAACACTTATGTAAGTACTGCACAGTAAAGCCATGTCTGAAACTTGTTCACACCACTGAAGAGTAATGACACATGTTTACAGTTATATCATGTCAGGTAATGAATGTTATAACAACTTTACTACAAAGAACAACACTGTGTCAGCAACCATCCCAATCACAAACTTATCCATGACTGAAGTAAGTGGCAGACTTTCTGTCTGCAAAGATCTCCACACTCATAGATCTATACTCCAAACAGTCTCATCTTCTTATAATGTCAATAGCTAATTCAGCACACACAGACACATCATCAACACCCAACTTCAAGAAAAATCAATACAAAGCTCCAGCGTATTACATTAGTCTACTGGCACAAATATTCAACACTAAAAATCCCCATGGCTTTTTCATAAAACTGTCTTGCACGTTACGTTGTGTAAATCAATTTGATTGTGTCTGCTTTATCATAAATGCAGGATGCATCTGGGACAGTGTTCCCCCAACTGTCACAAAGCAACACAAAGAAGAAGGCTTGTATGTACCACACAGGTAAGAATCAGGGGCTCACATCCACGTTGGACATTGGACATACACGGATATTTTTTCCAAATGTCCTGTATATTTTTTATGCAAGAGGACATATGTCCGATTGTTTTTGTCACAAAGTGGTCATTGTCCGATTACGCTTTCATTTGATCTGGACATTGTGAGTACATTCCAATTTACAGTAGTTTGATTTGCTATTTTATCGATGTTTTGTGAAGCGATGTGCCTCTCCAAGCAGACGAAACTTGGGAAGACTTATGAGCTTTTTAAAGAGAGGAGCTTCCAAGGGTCGCAACTCTGAATGCTCCAAGCCGGTTGACAGTTGCCTCCCTTTGCGATTTTTCCCGAAAAAGCAACATGCTGCCGAAACGAAAATTGGTGCCAGAAAAAGACCAGAAGCGTTTGCACTTCAAATCTCTGCCCTCGTCTGCGGCTAGTAGTACCCCTGAAACTGAGCTCCCTCCGGCCTCTGAGCAGCCAGAGCCAGATGAAACCGTCACTCTAGAAAGTGAAACTTCGGCGCCGAAGAAAGACGTTTCCCCCTCCCCCATTTACGTTTTGTTGCGAGAAAAAAAAGGCCTATTGATTTATTTTTGTTCAGGACAAAATAATGTCCTATCACTTTTGCATTGTCCAGGACATTTGTCCTATGCCACCTCTCATTTATGTGAGCCCCTGAAGAATCACAAGAAAACAAGCTTTTGGCGCAATTTCTACAGTGGAACCCCACTATAAAGACCCCCCAATTTAAGACTCCCTCCATTTTAAGACCGCGTTTTTTCAGATTTTCTGTTCATAACTTCTGTAAATGTACCCCAATTTTAAGACTCCCTCCTTTTTAAGACCTGATTTTCCGAGATTTGTTGAGGTCTTTAAAGGGGGGTTCCACTGTAATATGTATAGCGCAGGTAAAAATCACAACAAAACAAGCCTTTGCCACAATTTCTATCTTCACTTGAAGATCTGTCCAAAGCTTTTCACAAAGTTTTTGTTGTAAAAGTTGAAGGTGAGTTGAAATTTCTTTCTTTACATTTTCAAGAGTAAGTAAAGTGGGTAAACTAGACTTGCTTCAGAGACCGTAACTGTATGTGATTGCTGACATATGCTGGGAATAGACGATTTTCAGAAATCGAGGGCACACTCCATCCGGTTTGTAGAAGAGTGACCTTTTCTTGCAAAACCTCATACAAACATTGGAGGGGCCAATCACTAGCGAGGGGTGTGAAGTAAACACGTGTACCTGTTGCCACCTGTTTTCATCAAGAAGAGAAAACTGAAATGGTATGGCCATGCAACAAGAACAGACGAGCTCTCCACGACCATCTTGCAGGTTATGGTGTGCGGGAAGATGAGACATGGAAGACAAGAAAAGAGGGACAAAAAACATTGCAGAGTGGACTGGGAAAAGCTTTGCGACAAGCCAGAAGAAGTGCCCCTTCGACCCTGGCGGGTTACGGGATCAGTGAGTGAGCGAGTATTGTTTTGTATTGTTTTGTATTGTACAAACCTTGAATCTCTTGATCAGCTTAGGGTCCTCCAAGCTCTCTCTGATCTTTCTGCGTGCTTCTGGGGGAGGAGGTTTCTTCTCCTGAAATCAGTCAATATAAGAATGTCAATGACAATACATCTTGTTTATTTGCAGTGGAACATGTTATCTTTATTATTCGATTCTGTATAAGCTGAACACACACAAATTAACCCATGGTCAAGGAGTTAAACAGGAAATGTTAAAGTTTAAGTATGTGAACTTCTAAAGCTCTACCTCTCAAAACCTTCTTTGAGCTCATCTTGATCTTGCCGAGACCTGGACAATTGACCAGAATATATTAGACTAGCGTGTACATTTCGAAGGGGGATAAGGCACTATCAGGTCTGCGCATAAGTTAAATTACGAGATAGGAAAAATCTCCATCCTTAACCCAGCAGGCACAGCTGAGATTGGAAAGCCGAACCTTCCACATAAAAGTCCTACGTCTTAACCACTAACCTCTCATGTCTGCTCATTATTCTGTTATACAATCTCACATAAGACATTTCAGCTACATACCTCCCACACGGACAACCACAACAATAACAGATTAGAGCAATTCAGCAAACAAAACTTTGTAACTGAAGACGAATGTCACTGAAACAACGACAACAACACGAACAACAGCAAAACTGACTTTCTTCTCCCCTGGCTTCCTCTTGTCAGCTTCCTGCTTGATCATCTTGGCGTCCATAACGTGCGACCCTGTGAAAACACAAACATCAGTCAATTGCATGTATTCACTAACAACCAACAGTGTCCTTGTAATGATACAAACACTCCTGAACTAGTACACTTCCTCCCTTTTCAGACCCCCCAATTGTACACTCCCTCCCTTTTCACACACCCCAATTGTACACTCCCTCCCTTTTCACACCCCCCAATTGTACCCTCCCTCCCTTTTCACACCCCCCAATTGTACACTCCCTCCCTTTTCACACCCCCTAATTGTACCCTCCCTCCCTTTTCACACCCCCCAATTGTACACTCCCTCCCTTTTCAGACCCCCCAATTGTACACTCCCTCCCTTTTCAGACCCCCCAATTGTACACTCCCTCCCTTTTCAGACCCCCCAATTGTACACTCCCTCCCTTTTCAGACCCTCCAATTGTACACTCCCTCCCTTTTCAGACCCTCCAATTGTACACTCCCTCCCTTTTCAGACCCTCCAATTGTACACTCCCTCCCTTTTCAGACCCTCCAATTGTACACTCCCTCCCTTTTCAGACCCTCCAATTGTACCCTCCCTCCCTTTTCAGACCCTCCAATTGTACACTCCCTCCCTTTTCAGACCCTCCAATTGTACACTCCCTCCCTTTTCAGACCCTCCAATTGTACACTCCCTCCCTTTTCAGACCCCCCAATTGTACACTCCCTCCCTTTTCACACCCCCCAATTGTACACTCCCCCCCCTTTTCACACCCCCCTTTCAGGATTTCCTCATGTTTGAGGTCTTAAAAAAGGGGTTCCACTGTACATGAATCAAAATTAAAATATTTGCTGTTCTAGCTTCACAAAATAGTTTTCCAGAGAACATTAATTTCCTACTAGTTGACTCCAATTTGGTTCTATTGCAACCTGTATCAATCAATACAATCCTGAGAAGATCACACAGATATACACATCAGACCCGGTCCAGACAATAGAATTACGTTTCAGCTTGGAAGCTTGGAGTCTCTCACTCTCAGTTTCAGTCAATCAGGCTGACAAGATGATAAATGTTTTTATATTGCTTCATGTGACTTTTTTGTCTTGGTCTGATGAGAACAAGACACTTACCTGTGCAGACCGGACAGATGTATTCTTTGTTCTCCTCCTCCAGCTGTTTGCCTTGCTGCTTGGACAACCCGACGCATTGCCCGTGGTACCACTCCCCGCACTTGTCACAGCAAATCATGAACCTGCAACAGTACCTGTCTGTGTCATAACATCAGTATCACAATATCACACAGCCTGTGATACCACTTGTCACAGCAATTCATGAACCTGCAACAGTACCTGTCTGTGTCATAACATCAGTATCACAATATCACACAGCCTGTGATACCACTTGTCACAGCAATTCATGAACCTGCAACAGTACCTGTCTGTGTCATAACATCAGTATCACAATATCACACAGCCTGTGATACCACTTGTCACAGCAATTCATGAACCTGCAACAGTACCTGTCTGTGTCATAACATCAGTATCACAATATCACACAGCCTGTGATACCACTTGTCACAGCAATTCATGAACCTGCAACAGTACCTGTCTGTGTCATAACATCAGTATCACAATATCACACAGCCTGTGGTAACACTCCCTGCACTTGTCACAGCAAATCATGAACCTGCAACAGTACCTGTCTGTGTCATAACATCAGTATCACAATATCACACAGCCTGTGATACCACTTGTCACAGCAATTCATGAACCTGCAACAGTACCTGTCTGTGTCATAACATCAGTATCACAATATCACACAGCCTGTGGTAACACTCCCTGCACTTGTCACAGCAAATCATGAACCTGCAACAGTACCTGCCTGCGTCGTAACATGAGTATCACAATATAACACAGCCTGTGATAACACTCCCTGCACTTGTCACAGCAAATCATGAACCTGCAACAGTACCTGCCTGCATCGTAACATGAGTATCACAATATCACACAGCCTGTGATACCACTTGTCACAGCAAACCATGAACCTGCAACAGTACCTGCCTGCGTCGTAACATGAGTATCACAATATCACACAGCCTGTGATACCACTTGTCACAGCAAACCATGAACCTCTCTAACAGCACCTGCCTGTCTCATACAACCATAAGTTTGAACCTGCCCCGGCCAACTCCTCTCAATGACAACCACCCACTCACAAAGAATAGAGGAATGTGAAGGATATAACTCAAAAGGATCCCCGACAAGATTTATGTCTGTATAATGAATCTTTCTATGGCCACCCCCCGTCTATCCTGACCACTTTTGTTCAGTTCCTTAGCTGGTTGATATAGACAAGTTCCACTGCATCAGTGTTGGCATTTATATATTTCACCCTTCAAACCATTAATGCAATCTCTGACTGTATGCATCTAGTAATCTTTTGCTGCTGTGACGATCCACGCAAAGAGAGTAGACCATGTCCAGAAATAACTCGGTCAAGTTTTTATGGGTTGTGGAAGAGATGCTTTCCCTTGATTCCATACGAACTCCGAGGCAAGCCTACGTTGTCATGTAAAGCCTGCCTCACTTTTTCTATGGAAAAGCAAGTAAAAACAAGGGAATAATAATAATAATAAGAACATTTATATAGCGCTAAATCAAAAACTTTCGTTAAAAAGGCTTGCTCTAAGCGCTTGACATCTAAACTAAAACGTCATTCACACTCTTTACAATGATGTACAAGAACTTCATGTCACACTCTTTCATTCAGTATAACACCATTCACACAGTTATTATTCTGTACAAAACAATAAGTTAGTCTAACATTTAAAATGTTCATAAAATGAAAACAAGAGAAAACCAGACTGATTAAAACAACTGCTTAGTGCTAACAAAACATGAATCTTAATAATAACGTAATACATGTTTAACTATTAAGACCATAAAAAACCTATATGCTAAAATAACTTCGAACTTTTAAAAACTTCTTATAAAATACACAACACATCTAGATAAACACCAGAATGATAAAACAAAAGGCAACTCGTTAAAACTATTAAATGCATCAATGTCTAAAACACGAAAGACTCAAATATAAAATACACAATTCTCTAAAATTCTTTATTAAAACTGAAACCGACCTGCTCAAAGTAAACCATACCCACCCCCTCCCTACCCACCCCCAACCCTCCTCCTACACTAAATACTAATTATTTCTACTCTTAACTTCCCAACTACACGTTATCCATAAACTATGCACAGGAACATGTGTGTCAGCATTATGTGGCACCGACATGACTTGTGCATATCTAGCCTACAGCTAAGGGTTAAAATTAAAGGACTACTGCAATAAAAATTATATTTATAATAATTTAAAACAAAAGACAAAAATAACAAGCTGAATAGAGATGGAACCGTTACAGAACAGGATGGCAAAATGTTGCGACTTTAGGAGTTGTGTTTCAGGAAGAGGTGAGTTTTGAGTGCTCGCTTGAATGACTGTACTGACTGAGAGTGGCGAATGTGAGAGGGGAGAGAGTTCCATTGAGTAGATGCGCAAAATGCAAAAGTGCGTTGTCCATATGCTTTTGATTTTGTGTGTGGGATGACTAGGGTGCGGCTATCAGAAGAGGAGCGGAGTTGTCTAGCAGGAGTGTATACAGTGAGAAGTTCAGAGAAATAAGCAGGAGACGAGGCAGAGAAGAAGTGAAAGCAGAGAGTGGACAGTTTGTATTCAATGCGGGCTTGGATGGGTAACCAGTGGAGTGTGCGGCGAAGTGGTGTGACATGATCTTTTTTTCGTGCTTTGAGGATCAGTCGTGCTGCAGAATTTTGAACTTTCTGTAGTTTGTGCAGGAGGTAGAGTGGACAGCCAGAGAGAAGAGAGTTACAGTAGTCAAGTTTAGAAAGAACAAGAGAGCAGACTAGAGTGTTTGTAGTTTGAACGGACAGAGTATGGCGGATGGTTGCGATCTTGCGGAGTTCAAAGTATGCGGACCTACAGATGTTGGAGATGTGCTTGTTGAGTGTCATGTCTGAGGAGATGGTGAAGCCGAGGTTTCTAGCTGAAGAAGAGAAAGAGATGTCGGTATTGCCTACTTGGACAGACGAAGGTTGAGAATTTGGGAACTTAGTGGACTTTTTCATGCACAGAAGTGCCTCTGTCTTATCATCATTTAGTTTTAACTTATTTTCTACCATCCATGACTTAACATCTAAGATACAGGTCTGAATGGTCTGGATGGCGGCATGTGTCTCAGCGGGGGAACTAGGCTTATACAACTGGGTATCATCAGCAAAAGACTGGTTTGAAACGGAATGATTTTGAATGAGGGCAGACAAGGGTTTGGTATACATAATGAAGAGGACGGGGCCAAGTACAGAGCCTTGAGGGACACCGAAAACAAGGGGGGCTGGGGCTGATCTCTGGCCATCGACAAGCACAGCCTGAGTTCTGTCCGTAAGGTAGGACTCAAACCATGCCAGCGCTGGACCAGAGATGCCATACAAGGTCTGGAGCCTGCTCAGCAGTGTGACATGATCTATTGTGTCAAACGCTGCCGAGAGGTCCAGTAGGGTGAGCACAGACACATCACCACCATCCAGAGCAGACAGCAACTCTTCCACATACAAACCCAACCGAGTTATTTGGAGTGCATTTATTGGCAGTCAGCTACAACTACAAGTCTGTACCTGTTGCCGTGAGGCCTGCGGCAGATGCAGTACACAGTGTCGTTGTCATTGGCCGGCTCCCAGTCCGAGTCGTTCTCATCGTCCTCCCAACTCAGGTCCCCGCTCTCGTGGCCATCTGCACCAAACCGCCCAAAACACAAGTTGAATACAACTGTAATGGTCAATAGCAAGGCGCGTTTCTGTTCAGCATAATTCAAAGGAACCGTCCTTCCTGCAGCCATTTACATTTGATTTACTTCTGACTTGATTTGTCAAAAATTAAACCTTCCAATAAGTAAACTTTGAGTTTTTGTATTCTGGATGTTGGAACATTGGCAGTCTATCTGTTTTTGTATTCTGGATGTTGGAACATTGGCAGGCTATCTGGTTTATTCTGGATGTTGGAACATTGGCAGGCTATCTGGTTTATTCTGGATGTTGGAACATTGGCAGTCTATCTGTTTTTGTATTCTGAATGTTGGAACATTGGCAGTCTATCTGTTTTTTGTTTTTTTTATTCTGAATGTTGGAACATTGGCAGTCTATCTGTTTTTGTTTTTTTGATTCTGAATGTTGGAACATTGGCAGTCTATCTGGTTTATTCTGGATGTTGGAACATTGGCAGTCTATCTGTTTTTGTATTCTGGATGTTGGAACATTGGAACGTTGGAACATTGGAACATTGGCAGTCTATCTGTTTTTGGATTCATACCTGACAAATAATCTCAAAAAGAAACCAATACTAAATGTTAACATTTTGCAAGCCAAGAATGAAGCCGGGTTTTCCCGTGTAACATGCCCCTAATGGCTTTGCCGTGAGGGTGTAAAACTGACATTTTCTTCAAGAATGACATTGGCAGGTACTTTCGAGACAAAAACGTTGCAAGTAAAATCACTTTCACTTACCATCCTTTGAGCCTTTTCTTCCCTTGTGAGGCTTGTGTTTCTTTTCCGAGCTCTCATGTCTCTCCTTTCCATCATGTGCCAGAGGCTTGTGTTTCTTTTCCGAGCTCTCGTGTCTCTCCTTTCCATCATGCGCCAGAGGCTTGTGTTTCTTTTCCGAGCTCTCGTGTCTCTCCTTTTCATCATGCGCCAGAGGCTTGTGTTTCTTTTCCGAGCTCTCGTGTCTCTCCTTTCCATCATGTGCCAGAGGCTCGTGTTCCTTTTCCCAGCTCTCAAGTCTCTCCTTTCCATCATGCGCCAGAGGCTTGGATTTGTGTTCTTCACCTGCCGTTTCCGGTTTCAACAGCACTTCAAACAGGGATTTACGTTCCTCTTTGGGTTGCTTAGCTTCCTCTCTGGCTTTGTGGGGACCCTCTTTTTGTTCTTCCTTGGGATGCCCAGCAGAGTCTTTAGGGAGGTTTAGGGACACATCTGCACTGTCTTTCTCTGTGGACTGCCTATGCTCTTTCGCTTGTGAATGTATGATTTTTACTGATCCCTTCTCCGCTTTCAGGCTGACGTAAACAACCTTCTGAGCACCTTTGCCGCTAGCGTTGCCCTCCACTGAGCTCTGCTGAGTCGCCGTGTTTTCTGCACCGCTGACAGGAGTACTTGCAGCAACCACTAATGTACCGTCAGCAGCCACCTGTTTGATCACCGTACCGGTGGGAGTAATGTGGCGCACCACCGTGCCGACAGGGACGAACTCTTTGAGTGGCGTTCCAGCAGACGTAACGACTTGCTTGACTACCGTCCCGCCAGGACTGACGTGCTTCACCATGGTGCCTACTGGGACAAACTGCTTCGCCGGTGTTGTCTCTGACGTAACCTGCTTCACCACTGTACCATGCGGCACAGCCTGCTTTACCACTGTACTGCCAGGCGTGGTTGGTTTTACGACTGTAACACCAGAGGTAGATGGTTTTACCACTGTACCGCTCGGCACAAGCTGCTTTACCACCGTACCACCAGGAGTTGACTGCTTTACCACTATACCACCAGGGGTAGACTGCTTTACCACTGTACCACCAGGAGTAGACTGCTTTACCAGCAGTGATACTGGTTGTTTGGTGAGCAGGGACACCTGGCGCACAACGCCGGATTTCTTGTCTGGTCCAGCGTCCCCAAAGCTTCTGGGACTTTCCGTTGACACACTTCGCTTTTGGACTTGAGTTCCAGCCCCATTCTTCACCCCGGTTGTCGTCTGTTGGCTGACAGTGGCTGCCTGTTTGCCGTCTGAGCCGAGGTGTGCAGACCCAGGTAAGACGTTTTTACTATCTTTTGTGTCCACTGTCTCGCTCTCTTTCTTGAAGTGTTCTGTGGGAATGACCCCGTCGGGTTTAAAGAGGTCGGTGACCGTGGGGTCGATGATGATCTCTTCCGACTTGCGATGTTTGTGTTTCGGGGTCTTGGCGCTGTGCGTGGTCTCCTCGGCTTTTCCCCCAGATCCTGCACTTTTTGCTTTGTCAGCGATCTTGGGGGTACCTTCCACCTCCCCTTTCGACATGCGTCTCTCCGCACCCTTAGTGCCAGCCTCGCCTTCACCTTTGGATAAACGTCGATCAGCGTTGCTCTTGTGGCCGTCTTTCTTCTTCTCTCCATGGCCGGTAGAGCCTTTTCCTTCGTTGCCTGCAGAGAGAGATCTGTGTCTTTGTTCCCCTTTGCCTGGTGTTTTCTTCTGGACTCCCGCCCCTTTGTCACTCTTTGTTGGCCCCTTCTCCATCTTCTTCTCTTTCTTTGTCCCATCTTCACCGCCCTCCCTTTTGCCTTCAGCGTTCTGGAAACCAAACAACATGCCAAATAAACCACTATGGACTTTCTGCCTTTAATAAGCATACGTTTTCAAATGACCGCAAAACTCCTTAAAGTAAAGCACTGTACAGAAGACCAATAAATGAAAGCTGATTGTTCCCCCCACTCATAATCTAATCAAGTTATATCAAAACATCTTTTACCAAACACGGTAAATAGAGCAGACAACAGATTTTCGTTACAGTACAGGTCTTAAAAGGGAGGGAGTCCCAAGATGGGGGTAAAATTAGAGAGGTTATGAACAGAAACTCTGAGAAAAAAAGAGTCTTAAAAGGGAGGGAGTCCCAAGATGGGGGTAAAATTAGAGAGGTTATGAACAGAAACTCTGAGAAAAAAAGAGTCTTAAAAGGGAGGGAGTCCCAAGATGGGGGTAAAATTAGAGAGGTTATGAACAGAAACTCTGAGAAAAAAAGAGTCTTAAAAGGGAGGGAGTCTTAAAAAGGAGGTAAATTTATGTAGGTAACGAACAGAAAACCTGAAAAGGCAAGGCTTTAAAACGACGGCAGTCTTAAATTGGGGGGTCCCCTGAACTGCATACTTACATTGTGCGTTTTGGCAATTGCTTTGAGGGGAATATCGTCTTCATCACTGCTTTCCTGCCTTTTCTTTCCCGCTGGAGTTTTTCCTGCCGTCTTGAGAAGTTTCCTCTTTCCTTTCAGCCCAGCTTTGAGTCCAATCATCTTCTTCCCCCGGCCCTGGAACCCCTTGAACTTTCTTCCTGTGTCAGTTTCCACCTGCATTTTCTTTTTCTTCTGCTGCTTTCCTTTCTTCTTGTCTGATGCAGCTTCGTCTGTCTCTTCCTTCTCTTCGTCTTTCTCTTCCTTCTCTTCGTCTTTCTCTTCAGCGTTCATTGCTGCTTTCTTTTTGCGCTTCATGGCCAGAATGGCTTTCTTGGATCGTGGTTTAGCGGGCTGCGCTTTGGGCTTGCTGCTGTCTTCGCTCTCTGGGTTGTCATCTGCTGCTGATGCTTCCTCTGCTGTCTCGTTTTGCTTTCCTTTCTTTCCCTTCACAGCCAACCCCTTCTGAAACAGATATATATAACAATACAACAATTAGATGAAACAACAAAGGGAAGAAAACGCTCTAAATACATTTTCATGACTTTACTATATCCCACTGTTAGGAATTTTGGGTCGCTTCTACACAGCAGAAAGCTAGCAGAAACAGCAGAAAGCTAGCAGAAACAGCAGTCGCGCTACCCAGGTGTGTGCGTGGTTAGGTGTAACCAGTCACATGCAAATTCTCAAGAATGACTGAAGTCTTTTACATGCCACAGCAGGCAGTGAGCACATACAGTTGAAAAATGTCTTTCCCGGCCTAGATTCAAACCCGTCATGTGAGAATCACAAATCCAGTGCTCTACCTACTGAAGTACCGGCCCCCCGAAAGTTTCCATGATCCTGCTAAGATAACAATGTTGTCAAGGAGAAGAGGACGAGAGAGCAATGTGGAACAAGTCTCAAGCACCTAGAAGAACCAGAAGCATCAAAATAAACAGGCCACTTTTATCACAACACCACAACTTTTAGTTTGGGTTCCTCTAACTTTTCTAAGATTATATTTTTTAAAACACAACATGCACATTGCAATACAAATTGCATTGAATCTGCGGGAGAAAAAGTGCTTTGTTTTATTCTTAGCCAAATATTTGTTCATTAGCTCTCTATGTGAGCTGATAGGCAGCGGTGGGCACATCCACGGACAATTTTGAGGAGAAAAGTGCATCATTTTGCTCTGTAGCTACTGTGGTTTCAATCACACACATGCACACACCAACACACCTTTCTCCCTCGTTTTGTTGCCGGTGGAGTTGTCTCCACAGGTGGAGATTCCTCCTCCTCCTCCTGTTCCTCTTTCTCATCCGTTTCATCCTTCGTCTTAGCGGCCTCCTGTTCTTGTTGTAAGGCCGCCTTCAGTTCCTGTTCCTTCTGACGATTTTCCTGCAAGATCTTCTCTGCCTTCTCTCGATTCTCCAAATCCGTAATGCGTGTCGAGCGCCTGAAAATTCCAAATGCAGCTTCAATGGCAACGTGTTCTTCTATTCTTAAGATCCTTCTGGAAATTCAAACAGTTTCCCTACAAATAGAGACCCATCAAAGTACACAGCTACCTATCTTTCCTGCAAGTTCATGGTCATGTTTTCCAAGTCAATAGAATTTAATGGTGCTTCCCCTTTTATCCTGCATTGTTGTGTCAGTGTATTCTTATTCTGCTTCGTTCATTGGCTGAAACTCCCACATTCACTCATGCTTTTGCACGAGTGGGTTTTTACGTGTATGACCATTTTTACCCCGCCATTTAGGCAGCCATACGCTTCTTTCGGAGGATGCTCGCTTGGTATTTTTGTGTTTCTATAGCCCAACAAACTCTGACATGATTACAGAATCTTTTCTGTGCGCACTTGTTCTTGTGCTTGCATGTACACACGAAGGGGAATAACTCAATAAGTCACTAGGTCTGTGCATTCAAAACTGATAGCCTTTCACAGTGAACTGATATTCTGTTTCATGCATAGATAAATGGGGGTGATCCAACAGACAAAAAGTATGCGGAGAAAGGAGAGGCTGGGACATAAGCCCCTGCCAAATCAGCTGAAACGTGCCACAGAGAATTTCAGACTGCAAGTTTGACATAGCATGGTACAAAGTTTGACATAGCATGGTACAAAGTTTGACATAGCATGGTACAAAGTTTGACATAGCATGGTACAAAGTTTGACATAGCATGGTACAAAGTTTGACATAGCATGGTACAATGACAACTTCTGGTGCAAGTACTTTCAGACCCCAAGAGCAAAATACTGAAAACAACCTGTTCAAAGTTCACATTCCCATTGCCTGCCGCACAAAGAATCATGCTATCTCCCATGCACGTAATTGAACGATGTAATGAAGCATGGCTCGTTCTCACCTGCCTAAGCCTTTTGTCTTTTGGCACGAAAGGGAGAAAGCGATTTTGCAACGATTTTCAACGATGATTCATGCAGCTGTTACGGATCTGCTTGGATTATCCAGCGGGCGATATTGAGCTCTCTGGCAGGCATTAGGCTAACGCGAAAGGGTTCAGTGGAATACCCCTTAAGACCTCCAAAAATCTGAGAAAATAAGGTCTTACTCTTGGAAAGGAGTGAGTCTTAAATGGAGGTACAATGACAGCAGTAATGAACAAACAAACAAGGCCCTAAAAGGGAGGAAGTCTAACATTGGCAGGTATTACAAGAGGGGATTCCATGTACTGACCGTTTTGGCTGCTTTGTCTGTGCACCAGACGTGCTAGGGGCCGGTGAGCTAGGGGCAGGAGACGACGAAGCTTTCTCTGCATCTGACAGGTCAGACGTGTCCTTTTTCACCGTCCGCTTGGGAACAAAATAGTACTCAAAGTCGCTGTCGGAATCGAAGGCGTTCTTGCCGTCGTCGATACGCTGCTTGATGCGGGCGGATTTGCGTTGGGGGGAGAACATGGTGGTATCGGTGTTGGCTGAGGGTAAGGCGTAGGCGTGATCGTTGAAGGCTGCGGCCATTACCGCCAGCTCGTGCTCACGCACACTGTCCTGAAAAATTTGACGCACAATACTCCGTCAATTAGTCACACTGTCCTGGCCATGAACATAAAAACCCACGCGTGAAAAAAACGTGTGGGAGTTGCACTTGCAGCCCATGCACACAGAATGGATGGATTGTCAATTGTTCCTTATCTTTAAGAACAAAGTTTATTTAAATCATAATTATGGAATAGCACAAAGTTGTAGGAATTTATAAAACCTTTAATCAAAAGTTAAACAATTTATATCCTTCAAATTATGATGAGGAAAAAAGACGAGCAAAAAAACACCAAAACCTTCAAAATAGTAAAGGAACCTGTTATACTTATAGTGCCCACCTGTCTAGAAAAATCACCACAAAGAATACCCAATGGGTTTTACTATAATTAAACTGTACGAAGGGTGTAACAAACACCTGTCTGTAAGTGCAACATCCACTTTAGGCCAGTCTCGTGAGAGTTTCTATCGACAGGTTTGACTGTCTAATCCATGAAAAACAAGACCTTGTCTTCACCGACCTGAATGAAGTGATGAGCAAGCGCCTGATCAAGCTGCAGACTGGGATCCGACGCCTGACTGTCGAACAAGTTGAGAGAATGGCCCGAAGTGCTGGGCTGCGGAGCCCCGACAGCGACACTGGTAGTGCTAGAGCTGGGGGTCAAGGTCACAGGGTCATTAACCAGCCCTGCCTCCAGCTCACTCAAATTGGTCTGCTGTAGAAAGTTGCGGACTTCTTCGCTGGACAGAACGTCGTCCAGTCGGCTCAGGTGCTCTTCGGTCAGTCCACTGAATGGATTCTTGTCCTGCAAGGTAACGCACACAGCATGGATAAAATCATCGGAATGCAGCTGGCGTACATGCAAACATACACACAAGCAAAATGGAAAATAGAACTGGAAGCTGCCCCATATGAAGACTCAAAGTCAAATTAAGGGCTTGACCTCAATTTAATTTACACCGTTCAAACATCCTTAGTCAACCCACCACGATACAAAAAAGGAAGCAGGTTAAACACTGTATTGTTAATTGTGAACAAGTTCAAAATTTTCCTTCATCATACTCATAGCACTAACAGTTTTCAAAATAAATTCAAAACACTGATCAATATGAATATTTTTTTTATAATAAACATACTGTCTCACACTTCACACACTTAAATAACATGAATATTCTTAGCTCAGGTGACACAAGATTGCAACTTTTAGCTTCTTTTCAGAACAACGTTGAAGGAATCAATAACCTGGGTCAATTGGGGGGTGGGGGTGTGTGTGATGCCTAACCACCCTAGCTTCAGGCCTTCGACTTTGTCCCATCAGAATTTTGTCATAGTCGTATTCTCCCAGGCTGAACTCTGCACACCCCTGTTAACAACAGCGAAAGTAACAGCCCTACCTCAGCTAGGACTTGATCCAGGTTCCAAGCATCAGACAACGCTAAAGTTGCTTGCCCAGAGCTGGCGGCCTGTGTGTTGCTCCAAGCAGCACTAGACTCGGATGTTTCAGGTGGTGCACTCTGGCTGGCGGCAGACCCAGCAACCTCTGCATCAGTACCAGCGGAATTGTCTGTGTTTACTTGTCTCCCCTCCGTCCCGCTCTCCTCTTCCGACTGAAGCAGGATGAGAGGAGGGGCTAAAGTCACGGCTGAAGCTCCAGTCAGGATCTCAGATGTAGACATTGAATCGCACATGGCCGTGTTCTGGTTGCCTGCACACAAGATAAGGAGGAAAAAGGATTTACACTGATAGTTATAAGCAAGGACAGCTTTTTGAGACCATGTGTCATGGTGTAACATGGTCACGAGTTTGAAAAATGTGGATTAAAAAGTTCTACTAAACTAGCAAAAATCTTGGCTCAACTTAAACATTACTGCTTGTTTATGTTTAGTCCACAACTCTCTACTTCACTACTTGCAAACAGGGAGCTTCTTCTTTGCACCACTTACAGTTTGAAAGAAAAGGTATGATTCATACCTACATTCTTGAAGGCTTCTATAAGTATAATTGCAGCATCATTTCTTGGGGCTAAAGATAAAAGTTCTACTAGCAGACAAGCTTTTTTACGAGTTCACAGTGATAAGAACCCTATAACATCCCCATCACTATTCGTAATGGTAGCACTAGCAGTTCCTGCAAGATCCAGGGATGGCCAAATCTCAAATGTTTAACTCGCCAGCCGGGCGAGTAACTTCAAGAAAGTTACTACCCCGCCAGAAATTTCGCCCGCATGGTACATGTATGAACGTTTATAATTATATGCCTATGAAACTCGATAGTAAAGCAAAAACTGTTGCATTTGATTTTGACCAGAATTTTCACTGGCCAGCCAGGCGGTTTCTTCTAGCCCGGGCGAACGATTTGCAGACCTGGGAACCCCTGTTTTGCGCTTGGAGTATTCTCAAGCAAACTTGGTGTATTTTTAGAAAAATAAGCGTACTCAAAACAGCATTTGAACATCCATGAATCAAACATGTTTCACACGCGTCCGTCGTTATGTTAATTACATTTATCAAAACGTTTAAAACAAATGCTTCTTTCAATGTTTACTGACAAAAACTGTTATCATGTGTCAACATACTGGATTGGCTTTGGGGTGCGCTTGTGAAGAAAAGTAGTCTTGGAATTGTTCTCGTCGTATTTTTTCCTACTAAGGCCAAAAAAAAAAAAAAGCTTTGGTTACGGTTTCATGGCCAAAAAAAATAGGGTAGGTAGGTCGATTAAACTTTTTTTTTGTTTTTTTTTGGTTGTTCCCTCTTGAAATGATAAAAATATTTGTGTATGCAGGATATTCGAGGTATTTTCATATTGGTGTATTTGGAACCACAGATATTAATTACTTTTTCATGTTAAGAAAAGAAAACTGGACATACCCTTTAAACTGTATAGTGCCACTAGTGAACACAGTCTTGAACGCAGTCTGGACTGATTGTCACAAATTGAAAACTAGTCAAAATACCGACTTATCAGTCGTGTTTGTTCGATATGAACGCACTTTCCGAATACGATTGCAAATGCAGACGACATCTTTTTACGTTCGCGCAACGAACGAACGCACGAGACTGACTTCCCTTGGATATGGGAGTTGTAAAAAGCGGAGTGGTGTCCCTTGTCGGGCTTGTTGTTGTCTGCTCGCCGGCGATCGATGTTTTCTCTGTGCCGTGGTGTTGTCGTTTTCGGTGGGTTTTTGTGTGTGTGTGTGGTTTTTTTGTGTGTATGTATGTGTTTGGTTCATTTTATTTTTAGCTTTAGGACCAAAAAAAAAGTTTAGGGTCGGCCCAAAAAGTTAGGGTCAGTCGGGAAACCGTAACCAAAGCATTTTTTTTTTGTTGCCTAACCGTACTTCTCGTATTCTAGACAATCCTGCGTACAAAATCGTATGGGTTCCCAAGTCTGGATTTGGCCATCCCACTCCCACTCCCAGAAAATCTCAAAGAAAAATAATCAAACTCTCTTCAAACCAGTTGACTTAACAGAACTTACACTACAAGTTTGTTTGTGTAGCAATCTCATACATGCATTTGGACACAGACCCTGCCCTCTGCCACGCCACTTACTCAACGCATCTATCACTTCGTAATGGCTTAGTAAAACTAACATTTAAGCTTTTCCCTTTGTATCAGTACAGCAGAATTAATTTAAGAGGTCTTAGTCGACCAAATGTGGGTGTATTCCCTGTAGGTGCACTTCCTGTAGGTGTTTTTCCTGTATACATTAGGAAATGAACCCAGAAACAGTGAACTGAGTTGTTTACATCAGCCTCGCGTAGGACAAGAGATTGAGCGCGATCTGATTTCCTACAGGAAATGCTTCCCGGGTGCATTCCCAGTATACAGGGAAAACAACGTGGACAGGAAAAGCACCTTCAGGGAATGCACCCACTTTTGGTCGACTTAGACCCCTTCAGCATCAGTACATCATGACATGTGTATGTAAGATGTGTGTCACTCTCAGTCTCAAGCACTGAAGCAGGCATCTATTTCTAATTCTAACTCCCAATCCCAAGGTTAACACTCATTTCAAATTATTGGTGTTTGCAAATGCAATCAATTCAAGACTAAACGTTTCTAAATTATTTGCTTAGTTTACTTTCAATCCAGGTATAAAACCACTATAGTGCACCTGATGTATGAAGCTTCACTGGACTCTCGTCTAAAAACTGGAACTCCAGATCAAAACATGCAGTCTGACATTGTTATTCAACAACGAAACGCCAAGTGCAATCTTTCATCGGCACAAAGTTTTAATGCAATCTTGAATAAATCTGTTTTATTTCAACCCAAGCAAAGTGAACTTTACTTCTGAATGTTTCATTGTTTGTAATCAAAATCAGACACAGGAGAGTGCGGTTCATGATAAGATGATAATGTGTTAGTGTTACACGCAAGAAGAAATGACGAAAGACATCTATATATTCCACCGCAGTCTTGCAAAGCCTCTTACCTCAATCATGCCAACAGATGACAACTTTCCAACCTTCCAAAGAAACAAATGTATTTGCAGATTGTGGATGAAATATCTCCCACACCACGGTTTTCACTTCACGTAACAATCAAAGATGCATGCGAGCCAAACGGCGGCCATGCTGTTTTGCACTATCACGTGACCATCGGTGGTTGATGGTTTACTAGAGTGCAATCATCGTCTTCCCTTGCTACCAAAAACCGTACACTGCAGTCTCTGTTCCTACCACTTGCTACGATCGAGTGGTCGTGTGTTACGCGTGATTGTTCTGCAAAGTGACTATTACATGATTGTTCTGAAAGTCTACTATTTATTTCATCGTAATCATGTAAGCCCTCATGCGTGATTGTTCTGAAAGCTTACTAATTTACATGATTGTTCTGAAACTCTACTAAAGGTAAACTTGCTTCACCCGTGAAATGTAGTCAGATATGGAACAATATGTATACCCCTGCCCAACGAAGTGTGTTTGAGTTGATCCGTCTTCTGTGTGCGCGACAGCTTCAGATGTGTGTTTGAGTTGATCCGTCTCTCCACTCCCTTTCTTAGGTGTAGGGGGTGGGGGAGGTTTGTTCATATCAACTGACATTTTATCAAACCACTGATTTGAATAATTCATATACAAAATTCTGGTGGTTGCTGTGTATTAAAAAAACAAGTGTCACTGAAAACAGAGATGTGCTAATAAATTTAGCTTTCATGTGTGTGTATGTGTGACCAGTGTGTGTGTGCGTATGTACTCAGTGCACTGGCGTCGGAAACTGGGGGGGGGGGGGGGGCAGCTGCTCCTCCTGGGGTGGGGGGGGGGGGCAAACATGTCTTTTTGCCCCCCCCCCCCCAATATTTAGGATGACAAAAATATTCACAGAGAGAGAGAGAGAGACTCCGAGAGGGAGAGAGAGAGTGTCAGTGGGAGACAATGACAATGACAATGACAATGACAATTCTCTCACAGAGAGAGAGAGAGAGAGAGAGAGAGAGAGAGAGAGAGAGAGAGAGAGAGAGAGAGAGAGAGAGAGAGAGAGAGAGAGAGAGAGAGAGAGAGTTGATAAACAAAATACCCCCCCACACACACACACAAAAGAAGTATATTGTCTCGCGTGCAAGAACTTCTAAGTTATAGCCCAGACTCCCCACCCATGTCGCAACCCCGGCCATCTCCTCCCGTCTCTCATCCCCTCTCCACTTGAATTTTTAGTTCATAAAAAAAAAGTTTCATTTGTGAAAATTATTTGTTATGCCTTTCGTCTTTAAAGGGGCAAAAATTAGCTTCCATTTTCCCTCTTTGCCATGCCTTTCGATCCATTTTGGTGACCTAGCCACCTAAGCATGGCAAAGAGGGAAAATCAAAAGTTTGTATGTGTCCCTTTAAACCTGTAATTAGAATTTTGAGTTGGAAATACTCAAGAAGAATCATTACATTTTTGAAGATTATAGATAATTTTTGTCTTTGGACATTTAATTTGAATTTTGAGTTGAGAACAATGAAGAAGACATGTTCAATGCAGTATGAAACGTATTACTTGTTGAGTTTGTATTCATTGGGCGGGGGTATAATTATCAATTTCACTTAAGATTTAGTATCATTGTATCAAAATATTGTTCCATTTACATACAGACATACACACAGACAGACGGACGAAGTGACTCAATCCAGTATACCCCCTCCAACTTCGTTGGGCTGGGGCCGGTATACATATTGTTCCATAT
>NC_090255.1:13467064-13642064 GCF_037325665.1 Littorina saxatilis | reverse complement strand
ATGGAAGTTGGCACGTTGTTTTACGGAGATAGGGCACCTCCACACAAGCACATGACAGTGTTTGGAAGTTGGCACGTTGTTTGACGGAGATAGGGCACCTGTCAATACCGGGGAATGAAATGAGCAGAGTTCACTAGTTGATCGCGACGAGCAGTTTTGTTTCCATGCGCGCATGCTCTACAACGTAGGTGGAATGTTAAAATGTACATTTGTCTATGTTATTTGGACATATCATCGATTAGAGAGAATTAATAGTGCACAAAGTTAAACGACAATTGAGGGGAATTGAGGAGGCACAGAGGATGGGAGGAGAGGGATAGAGGAGGGGAATAGAATCAGGGAGAGGGATAGCGGATAGGGGGAGAGGGATAGAGGAGGGGAATAGGATAAGGGAGAGTGATAGCGGATAGGGGGAGAGGGATACAGGAGGGGAATAGGATAAGGGAGAGGGATAGAGAATAGGGGGAGAGGGATAGAGGAGGGGAATAGGATAAGGGAGAGGGATAGAGGATAGGAGGAGAGGGATAGAGGAGGGGAATAGAATCAGGGAGACGGATAGAGGATAGGGCGATAGGGATAGAGGAGGGGAATAGAATCACTTAGGGGGAGGGATAGAGGATAGGGCGATAGGGATAGAGGAGGGGAATAGAATCAGGGAGAGGGATAGAGGATAGGGCGAGAAGGATAGAGGAGGGGAATATAATCAGGGAGAGGGATAGAGGATAGGGGGAGAGGGATAGAGGAGGGGAATAGAATCAGGGAGAGGGATAGAGGATAGGAGGAGAGGGATATAGGAGGGGAATAGGATAAGGGAGAGGGATAGAGGATAGGACGAGAAGGATAGAGAATAGGGGGAGAGGGATAGAGGATAGGGGGAGACGGATAGAGGATAGGGGAGATGGATAGAGGAGGGGAATAGGATATGGGAGACGGATAAAGGATAGGGGGGGAATCGGATAAGGGTGAGAGATAGAGGATAGAAGGAGAGGGATAGAGGAGGGGAATAGAATCAGGGAGAGGGATAGAGGATAGAGGGAGAGGGATATAGGATAGGGGGAGAGTGATAGCGGATAGGGGGAGAGGGATACAGGAGGGGAATAGGATAAGGGAGAGGGATAGAGGATAGGACGAGAAGGATAGAGAATAGGGGGAGAGGGATAGAGGAGGGGAATAGGATAAGGGAGAGGGATAGAGGATAGGAGGAGAGGGATAGAGGAGGGGAATAGAATCAGGGGGAGGGATAGAGGATAGGGGGAGAGGGATAGAGGAGGGGCATATGATAGGGAAGAAGGATAGAGAATAGGGGGAGAGGGATAGAGGAGGGGAATAGAATCAGGGAGAGGGATAGAGGATAGGGGGAGAGGGATAGAGGAGGGGTATAGAATCAGGGAGAAGGATAGAGGATAGAGGGAGAGGATAGAGGAGGGGAATAGAATCAGGGAGAAGGATAGAGGATAGGGATAGAGGAGGGGAATAGAATCAGGGAGAGGGATAGAGGATAGGGGGAGAGGGATAGAGGAGGGGAATAGGATAAGAGAGAAGGATAGAGGATAGGGGGAGAGGTATAGAGGATAGGGGGAGAGATATATAGGAGGGGAATAGAATCAGGGGCTATAGGATAGTGGGAGACTGGGAGGGAGATAGAAGAGGGCTAAAGGATAGTGCGAGAGGGAAGGAGATATCCTATAGCCCTCTTCTATCTCCCTCCCTCTCCCACTAGTGGGAGAGAGGGAGGGAGATAGAGGAGGGCTATAGGATAGTGGGAGAGGGGGAGGGAGATAGAAGAGGGCTATAGGATAGTGGGAGAGAGGGAGGGAGATAGAAGAGGGCTATAGGATAGTGGGAGAGGGGGAGGGAGATAGAAGAGGGCTATAGGATAGTGGGAGAGGGGGAGGGAGATAGAAGAGGGCTATAGGATAGTGGGAGAGGGGGAGGGAGATAGAAGAGGGCTATAGGATAGTGGGAGAGGGGGAGGGAGATAGAGGAGGGCTATAGGATAGTGGGAGAGGGGGAGGGAGATAGAGGAGGGCTATAGGATAGTGGGAGAGGGGGAGGGAGATAGAGGAGGGCTATAGGATAGTGGGAGAGGGGGAGGGAGATAGAGGAGCGCTATAGGATAGTGGGAGAGGGGGAGGGAGATAGAGGAGGGCTATAGGATAGTGGGAGAGGGGGAGGGAGATAGAGGAGGGCTATAGGATAGTGGGAGAGGGGGAGGGAGATAGAGAAGGGCTATAGGATAGTGGGAGAAGGGGAGGGAGATAGAGGAGGGCTATAGGATAGTGGGAGAGGGGGAGGGAGATAGAGGAGCGCTATAGGATAGTGGGAGAGGGGGAGGGAGATAGAGGAGGGCTATAGGATAGTGGGAGAGGGGGAGGGAGATAGAGGAGGGCTATAGGATAGTGGGAGAGGGGGAGGGAGATAGAGGAGCGCTATAGGATAGTGGGAGAGGGGGAGGGAGATAGAGGAGGGCTATAGGATAGTGGGAGAGGGGGAGGGAGATAGAGGAGCGCTATAGGATAGTGGGAGAGGGGGAGGGAGATAGAGGAGGGCTATAGGATAGTGGGAGAGGGGGAGGGAGATAGAGGAGGGCTATAGGATAGTGGGAGAGGGGGAGGGAGATAGAAGAGGGCTATAGGATAGTGGGAGAGGGGGAGGGAGATAGAGGAGGGCTATAGGATAGTGGGAGAGGGGGAGGGAGATAGAGGAGGGCTATAGGATAGTGGGAGAGGGGGAGGGAGATAGAAGAGGGCTATAGGATAGTGGGAGAGGGGGAGGGAGATAGAGGAGGGCTATAGGATAGTGGGAGAGGGGGAGGGAGATAGAGGAGGGCTATAGGATAGTGGGAGAGGGGGAGGGAGATAGAGGAGGGCTATAGGATAGTGGGAGAGGGGGAGGGAGATAGAGGAGGGCTATAGGATAGTGGGAGAGGGGGAGGGAGATAGAGGAGGGCTATAGGATAGTGGGAGAGGGGGAGGGAGATAGAGGAGGGCTATAGGATAGTGGGAGAGGGGGAGGGAGATAGAAGAGGGCTATAGGATAGTGGGAGAGGGGGAGGGAGATAGAGGAGGGCTATAGGATAGTGGGAGAGGGGGAGGGAGATAGAAGAGGGCTATAGGATAGTGGGAGAGGGGGAGGGAGATAGAGGAGGGCTATAGGATAGTGGGAGAGGGGGAGGGAGATAGAGGAGGGCTATAGGATAGTGGGAGAGGGGGAGGGAGATAGACTCAACTCAACTCAACTCAACTCAAATTTTATTGGCTTCAATTTTCATAGAAGAATTTGTCTTGCGCTTGGGAGAAAGTAGGAGTAGAACATATAAAAACAGCATTCATATCACATTTCATGTATCACACACAGTAATCACTAGTATAAGCCTACAATTATCACATTTGTACCTGTATCATACATGCAAATAAATAGTATCACATTTCCACGTATCACACACAATATATACATTACATAACATACAGCAAGCTTCCATCTCCCGCGCCCCCCCCCCCCCTCCCACACATACATATCCTCGCACGTGCGTCGACTCCATACAAATGACATCATCAGTCCATTAACTAAAATGCACAATGACTAGTAGTGGGTACATGATACTTAATACGTGCTCAACTAGACCTGCTAACTAAAATAATAACAGAAACAAGGAGGGCTATAGGATAGTGGGAGAGGGGGAGGGAGATAGAGGAGGGCTATAGGATAGTGGGAGAGGGGGAGGGAGATAGAGGAGGGCTATAGGATAGTGGGAGAGGGGGAGGGAGATAGAGGAGGGCTATAGGATAGTGGGAGAGGGGGAGGGAGATAGAAGAGGGCTATAGGATAGTGGGAGAGGGGGAGGGAGATAGAGGAGGGCTATAGGATAGTGGGAGAGGGGGAGGGAGATAGAAGAGGGCTATAGGATAGTGGGAGAGGGGGAGGGAGATAGAGGAGGGCTATAGGATAGTGGGAGAGGGGGAGGGAGATAGAGGAGGGCTATAGGATAGTGGGAGAGGGGGAGGGAGATAGAGGAGGGCTATAGGATAGTGGGAGAGGGGGAGGGAGATAGAGGAGCGCTATAGGATAGTATGAGAGGGGGAGGGAGATTGAGGAGGGCTATAGGATAGTGGGAGAGGGGGAGGGAGATAGAGGAGGGCTATAGGATAGTGGGAGAGGGGGAGGGAGATAGAGGAGGGCTATAGGATAGTGGGAGAGGGGGAGGGAGATAGAGGAGGGCTATAGGATAGTGGGAGAGGGGGAGGGAGATAGAAGAGGGCTATAGGATAGTGGGAGAGGGGGAAGGAGATAGAGGAGGGCTATAGGATAGTGGGAGAGGGGGAGGGAGATAGAGGAGGGCTATAGGATAGTGGGAGAGGGGGAGGGAGATAGAGGAGGGCTATAGGATAGTGGGAGAGGGGGAGGGAGATAGAAGAGGGCTATAGGATAGTGGGAGAGGGGGAGGGAGATAGAGGAGGGCTATAGGATAGTGGGAGAGGGGGAGGGAGATAGAGGAGGGCTATAGGATAGTGGGAGAGGGGGAGGGAGATAGAGGAGCGCTATAGGATAGTGGGAGAGGGGGAGGGAGATAGAGGAGGGCTATAGGATAGTGGGAGAGGGGGAGGGAGATAGAGGAGGGCTATAGGATAGTGGGAGAGGGGGAGGGAGATAGAGGAGGGCTATAGGATAGTGGGAGAGGGGGAGGGAGATAGAAGAGGGCTATAGGATAGTGGGAGAGGGGGAGGGAGATAGAGGAGGGCTATAGGATAGTGGGAGAGGGGGAGGGAGATAGAGGAGGGCTATAGGATAGTGGGAGAGGGGGAGGGAGATAGAGGAGGGCTATAGGATAGTGGGAGAGGGGGAGGGAGATAGAGGAGGGCTATAGGATAGTGGGAGAGGGGGAGGGAGATATGGTAGCGTCTCCAATTTTCTCTCTCTGTCCTCCCTTCTCAGCTTTCTGTACATACACACACGCACACACGCAGAGAAGCACGCACAAACACACACACACTGCACACACACATGCACACTCACACACACACACACACACACACACACACACATAGAAACAGACCCCCCACCCACCCACACCGTGCACACCCGACACACACCTGCAGGTCTGTTCAGCAGGCGTGGTGCCTCCCGTCGCCTCACGACCACAGCGTGTAGCTTGCGGTCTGTCTCTACTCCCGCTCTCACACTTGACAGTCGCAGTCACAGTCATGCCTGGCAGGCTCACACAGTGACGCACGTGCTATCAAGTTGTGTGCCGCGCTCGCTGTCTGTCTGTCTGTCTGCCTTCTGAGGTGCTGACTCCTGTTTCATACCGATGGATGTGGTCTTTATAATAAGGCAAGTGGTTTTTCTTTCAAGTCCGAATTTCTGCTTGTTCGGCTTCTGCTTATTTTGTTCTGATTCTTGTTCTTCTTGTTCTTGTTCTTCTTGTTCCTTATCTTTTTACATTTAGTCAAGTTTTGACTAAATGTTTTAACATAGAGGGGGAATCGAGACGAGGGTCGTGGTGTATGTGTGTGTGTGTGTATGTGTGTGTGTGTGTGTGTGTGTGTGTCTGTGCGTGTGTGTGTGTAGAGCGACTGATTCAGATGTGTGTGTGTGTCTGTGTGTGTCTCTGCGTGTGTGTGTGTAGAGCGACTGATTCAGACTAAACTACTGGACCGATCTTTATGAAATTTTACATGAGAGTTCCTGGGTATAAAATCCCCAGACATATTTTTTATTTTTTCAATAAATGTCTTTTATGACGTCATATCCGGCCTTTTGTAAACGTTGAGGCGGCACTGTCACACCTTCATTTTTTCAATCAAATTGATTGAAATTTTGGCAAAGCAATCTTCAACGAAGGGCGGACTTCGGTATTGCATTTCAGCATGGAGGCTTAAAAATTAACTAATGACTTTGGTCATTAACAATCTGAAAATTGTAATTAAAAATATGTTTTTAATAAACGATCCAAAATTACTTTTATTTTATTCTTCATCATGTTCTGATTCCAAAAACATATAAATATGTTATATTTGGATTAAAAACAAGCTCTGAAAATTAAAAATATAAAAATTATGATTAAAATTAAATTTCCGAAATCGCTTTAAAAACAATTTCATCTTACTTCTTGCCTGTTCCTGATTCCAAAAACATATAGATATGATATGTTTGGATTAAAAACACGCTCAGAAAGTTAAAACGAAGAGAGGTACAGTAAAGCGTGCTATGCAGCACAGCGCAACCGCTACCGCGCTGAACAGGCTCGTCACTTTCACTGCCTTTTGCACTAGCGGCGGACTACGGTCATTGTGAAAAAATGCAGTGCGTTCAGTTTTATTCTGTGAGTTCCACAGCTTGACTAAATGTAGTAATTTCGCCTTACGCGACTTGTTGTTCTTGTTGTTCTTGTTCTTGTTGTTCTTGTATTTCTTGTTCTTTCTTGTTCTTGTTCTTCTTCTTGTTCTTCTACTTCTTGTTTTTCTACTTGTTTTACTTGTTTATCATTTATTAGAAATTTGTATTAGAAGTAAGGACCGGTTGTAAGAAAAGTTCCATCATCATCATCATCATCATCATCATCATCATCATCATCATCATCTTCTTTTTAAAATGTAATTTCTTGTGCAATATCGTTTTGTAATTAATTGTGAGGCAGGCCTAAAGACAAATTTCTGTTTTGTAAAGTATTTGTTCTTGTTCTTTGGCCTCTTCTTCTGTCGTACCGATGGATGTTGTTGTTATAATGAGGCAAATGTCTCTTCTTCCAGTCCGAAATTCTTCTTTATCTTCTTATTTTTACATTTAGTCAAGTTTTGACTAAATGTTTTAACATAGAGGGGGGAATCGAGACGAGGGTCGTGGTGTATGTGTGTGTGTGTGTGTGTGTGTGTGTGTGTGTGTGTGTGTGTGTGTGTGTGTGTGTCTGTCTGTGTGTGTGTGCAGAGGCTCACATCCACGTCGGACATCGGACATACACGGATATTTGTTCCAAATGTCACATACTTTTTCATGCAAGAGGACATATGTCCTATTGTTTTTGTAACAAAGTGGTCATTGTCCGATTATGCTTTCATTTGATCCGGACATTGTCAGTACTTTCCAATTTACAGTAGTTTGATTTGCTACCTGGAGGGGCCAAAGGATGACGTTCAAAAGAAGCAGTGGGTGGTGAAGGTTGTGTAATTGTGGGCATCCACCAGAAAGCGCATGCTCTTCAGCAAGAGAAAGGAACAATCACAGTGAATTGTCGTCATTAGCTCAGAGACAAAACAACACGTTGTTATTACTTTGATTTGTTCTGTTATACCTTTTTGCCAAGAAAATTATTTTATTTGTTCTGTTAATTGTGTGACAAGAAACGAGTCAAGTTTAATTAAATTTACGTTTTGTTGCGAAACAACAAAGTCATATTGATTTAGTTTTGTTCAGGACAAATATCCTATCACTTTTGCATTGTCCAGGACATTTGTCCTATACCACCTCTCATGGATGTGAGCCCCTGTGTGTGTGTGTGTGTGTGTGTGTAGAGCGATTCAGACTAAACTACTGGGCCGATCTTTATGAAATTTGACATGAGAGTTCCTGGGTATGATATCCCCGGATTTTTTTTCTTTTTTTCGATAAATACCTTTGATGACGTCATATCCGGCTTTTTGTAAAAGTTGAGGCGGCACTGTCACACCCTCATTTTTCAATTAAATTGATTGAAATTTTGGCAAAGCAATCTTCGACGAAGGCCGGGGTTTGGTATTGCATTTCAGCTTGGTGGCTTAAAAACTAATGAGTGAGTTTGGTCATTAAAAATCGGAAACTTGTAATTAAACTTATTTTTTTATTAAACGATCCAAAAACAATTTCATCTTATTCTTCGTCATTTTCTGATTCCAAAAACATATATACATATGTTATATTTGGATTAAAAACAAGCTCTGAAAATTAAAAATATAAAAATTATGATCAAAATTAAATTTCCGAAATCGTTTTAAAAACTATTTCATCTTATTCCTTGTCGGTTCCTGATTCCAAAAACATATAGATATGATATGTTTGGATTAAAAACACGCTCAGAAAGTTAAAACGAAGAGAGGTATGTACAGTAAAGCGTGCTATGAAGCACAGCGCAATCGCTACCGCGCCAAACAGGCTCGTCACTTTCACTGCCTTTTGCACTAGCGGCGGACTACGTTCAGTTTCATTCTGTGAGTTTCACAGCTTGACTAAATGTAGTAATTTCGCCTTACGCGATTTGTTTCATTCTGATTTATATGGTGATTACATAAACTTAGCCGGAAAATTACTGCAACAAATGTTGCACTCCAATGAAAGTATTAATCTCGTGTCATCACATTCAAACTGTCTATGTCATTTAAGGCCGTCCACTTGACTATCTGGCACATCTTTCGGATCAAAGATTTCTTTAACGTGACCGTCGCTCAAATAAGGACACTTTTTCTGCAACGAGATTCATCCTCATTGTCAAACCGTTAGCCTGTCATGTGCGGTGTATTCAATCGTGTTTGTTTGTTTGTTTGTTTGCTTAACGCCCAGCCGACCACGAAGAGCCATATCAGGGCGGTGCTGCTTTGACATTTAACGTGCGCCACACACAAGACAGAAGTCGCAGCACAGGCTTCATGTCTCACCCAGTCACATTATTCTGACACCGGACCAACCAGTCCTAGCACTAACCCCATAATGCCAGACGCCAGGCGGAGCAGCCACTAGATTGCCAATTTTAAAGTCTTAGGTATGACCCGGCCGGGGTTCGAACCCACGACCTCCCGATCACGGGGCGGACGCCTTACCACTAGGCCAACCGTGCCGGTCTTCAATCGTGTTGTCTGTTGCTATTTATACGCTCTAGTGTGATATAAGATGTTGTCTTGTTTCTACCTCGTCAGCTCTCTTGGGGTCTGTTTTTATCACGATAACGACTTTTTTTTGTATAATACCTGTTGTATAAACATTGAAACTTTTGTTTTCAAACTCTCTTTTATAAATGTCCCTCTCTTATACAACCTCGTTTTCTCAGACCGTTTATTATTTACAGTGTCACTTAAATTTACCTGTATCTAACGACTGGTAGGACCTACATTCCTTAGATGTTAGGGGGTCTAACACTGTGCGTGGCACTGACAAGACCGAAGCGTCGTTTTAATCCCGACTCACGTTTTGTGCTATCGGTCACATAATTACACTTAGCACTAGTATATTGGTCAGTAACTGTATGAGTAAGTTCTTGTGTCCTGTTATAGTCTTGTCTGCCTCATTATCTCATAAACAAAACAAGATTGACCCAGATGTCAGTTTTGTGTTGTTGGTTTCTTTCTTCATTTTTCAGTGTATTAGCCTACTGTTTCTAATAGTTGACAGTAAATTATATGGACGTCTGTTGCCATAATCAGAACAAGAATTTCCATAAATCGAAATGTGTTGTTGTTGTTGCTGTTGCTGTTGTTGTTGTTGTTGTTGTTGTTGTTGTTGTTGTTGTTGTTGTTGTTGCTGTTGTTGTTGTTGTTGTTGTTGTTGTCGCTGTTGCTGTTGTTGTTGTTGTTGCTGCTGTTGCTGTTGCTGTTGCTGTTGTTGTTGGTGGTGGTGGTGGTGGTGTTATTTTAGCCACCGTGTTTTCTTAATTTTTAGCATGCAGTGTTTTCTGCACCAAACTTTAAGATCTCTTCCGTCCGTCCGTCCGTCCGTCCGTCCGTCCGTCCGTCTGTCTGTGTGTCTGTCTGTCTTGCCATTGATCTGTCTGTCTGACTGTCCGTCCGACCGTCCCTCCGTCTGTCTGACTGACTTTCCGTCTGTCTGTCTGACTGTCCGTCCGACCGTCCCTCCGTCTGTCTGACTGACTTTCCGTCTGTCTGTCTGTCTGTCTGTCTGTCCTTCCATCCGACCGTCCCCCCGTCTGTCTGTCGGTTAACTGTCCTGCTTCAGTTTCTATGATAAATACGATGTTATACAGGGTCTCCCCCATCATTATCTCCATTGACCTGCACGATGTAAATGTTCCGAGGCAACCAAGTGTTTATGTGTGTCTTTCTGTGTCTTTTCCGATTACATTGATGTGCATGATTCAACGGACCCAACTTAACCCTTCTCACCTTTCTTTCCATTCTGGCTCGCATGATGTACTGTACATGTTCCTGTGTGTCTTTCTGAGTCTCTTAATTCCGCGTTAAATGATGCTTAATCCTAAATATTCATCTGTATCTCCATAACACCACATGATCCATGTAAATGTTCCGAGACAACCAAATGTCCCTGTGTGTCTTTCTCTGTCTGTAAATGTTCCGAGACAACTAAATGTCCCTGTGTGTCTTTCTCTGTCTGTAAATGTTCCGAGACAACCAAATGTCCCTGTGTGTCTTTCTCTGTCTGTAAATGTTCCGAGACAACCAAATGTCCCTGTGTGTCTTTCTCTGTCTGTAAATGTTCCGAGACAACTAAATGTCCCTGTGTGTCTTTCTCTGTCTGTAAATGTTCCGAGACAACTAAATGTCCCTGTGTGTCTTTCTCTGTCTGTAAATGTTCCGAGACAACCAAATGTCCCTGTGTGTCTTTCTCTGTCTGTAAATGTTCCGAGACAACCCAAATTAATGTCCCTGTGGTTTTTGTTCTGTCTGTAAATGTTTCAAGAAAACCAAAATTAATGTCCCAGTGTGTCTTTTTCTGTCTGTAAATGTATCGAGACAACCAAATGTTCATGTGTGTCTTTCTGAGTCTTTTCCGATTACAATGATGTTCATGATACAACAGACCCAGACAATCTTAAATTAGTCCTAGTCGAGCACAGTCGATACAGTCAATACAGTCTCGCTGGTCTAACATTCTGTGTGTAATCAGCACAAGGTTTCCGGTTACGGAGTTGGAGCTTGCAGCTTTTCTTCATTCAGCTCTAAGAGTTTCATCTCATCATATGTTACACTACGCTCCTCGTCCAACATTCAGTTCAGGTAGAGTATTCAAACATGGGCATTACTGTGGACTGCTGATAACTTTCGTCAGTGTGCTGTGAGTCGGCGTAAAGCCTCAAATTAGTTCGGCAAAGTCGACTTCACGAAGCTGGCTGCTCGTTGCTTGGACACTGAATTTTCGGTAAAAAAGACTTTTTGAAGGCTTTGTGAAGTCGCCTCCGGGCGGAATGTAAGACCGCCTTGAAGCGAGTCAGCGTAAAACAGCCCAAACACGCAGTTTCCCCCCCCCCCCCCCCCGGTTTTTAGATAGAATATTAAGCAAATATTAGCAGTGGTTTGCATATTACAGTTGATAACATTCTCTGCGAGACAGCATATCAACGAATTAAAAGCATATACTTTGGTTTAACAAAACATGATGTTCACACACTATATACCACCTAATCAGGTTTAGTTGTACAGAAGCGAGCAGCCTAAACAAATTTGAACTGAAGAGAGAAAAGGGATGTCTGTTTGTTGTTGCTTTGTTTGTTGTTATTGCTTTGCTTCTGACCCTTGTTCAAGGTCACAGTGTGCTCTCACACTGTCCCGTCCCGGCACTCACTCTGGATCCACATCCGACTTTCGCTCCGCTGCTAGGCAACCTGATTTTACAGACACTCCAGGCAGACGAGATCATTGTTAAATAAAATCGCTTCTAAAAGCCTATTTTTATGAACGAATTGAGATCTTCTTTTACATACTGTTTGGTTTATTTATTCGCACAAGTTTTCTTTTGGTAGCGTATCAACAAAACATGTCCAGAATAGACAACTTCCGGAAATAACTCTGTCGGGCTTGTATGGCCGGGTTATGAAAGAGTGAGCACCCTTGCTTTTACGGGGACAAATAATATCACGTGACATTATAGGCCAGTCGGTTGCAAGGGGTGTGTCTCAAACACGTGTACAAGAACCGCGTGTCAGTTATTTGTTCCCGAAAAAGCAGGGATACTCACTCTTTCATAACCCATACAAACCCGACAGAGTTATTTCCGAACATCTACTGGTCCCTGCTGCCGTTGATCGATTTTGTTCAATCGGTATCCCATCATGTTTTGTGGCAAGCAAGCAGGTAGCCATGTGCACATTGACAGCGTGAGTGTAGGAGGGACTTTGGCAGACAGGAGTGGAAAGCTTTGTAGCCCAAGTCTGAGACTCTGGCAGTGGCGGCTTCTGAGACCAGAATTAAGGTCACTGTGGGAGCCCACATTTCATTCAAATTCAAGGGACAATTGACAATTCAAGAGACCGCCTTGAAGAACTTCTCTGATTAGTGGCAAAAATGTACGGGAACACCCGACCTTTATGCGATTGCCAATGTGGATGTCAATCGTCAATTTACTGCGAGTCTGCGAACCAAAAGAGTCCCGACGCAAATTGTCCAGGCACTTGTAACAAGGGGAGTGTAATTCTTAGGCTTTATTTTTGCGCTCAATGTACGAAGACTGCAAAGTTCACATGTACGTTCAGTGATTGTCCCAAGAAAGCAAGGCTTGCTTCTCCTTGCAACAGCAATCAAAGGACTTACATCAACCGTAGCTTAGCCTGCCGCTTTGAATTCATGAAGTGCAGGGTGACCCCCAAACACTACAACCCCCAAAAATGCTAATAACTTCTACATCTTTTGGCTGAAGTACTTCATATTTGGTGTACATTAACTTCAGCTTATACATGACCCGTCAACAAATCAAATGGTCTGACTCGTGTGCAATTTCAAAACAATGTTCCGAATTCGGAGCTCGACTCAACAGAACCAAACTCATTAATTATTTTGTAAGCTTCCAAGTTGAAATGCAATCCCATAGTCCGGGCTTTGTCGAAGATTGCTTGACCAAAATTTGAACAAGGTTGACTGAATGTTTCAATCACGCTTTAAGCAACTTTTTTTAATTCTCAATTTGGGAATTTTAGCGTTCTATCAGTCTCGGATTTTTACAGTGTGTGTTTTTGTTTTGGGGTATGGTCTGTGTGTTTTAATTTTTAACCTTTCATGTGATATTTCTTTTGCGACCAAGACTTAATTACAAACCAGATCATACGGCGGAACCTTCAAATAAAAATTCCGCGGGATTTTAATTTGACCTTCTCTTGGTACAGTCCCTACTTAACTTTTTCATTTTCCCTATTCGTCTCGATATTAACAGCTATTGTGTTTTCAGCGTAGCAATAGGGCCCGATATTTAGACGAGACAAGTATAATGCCGACGAGTCGAAGACGAGTCGCATTATACTTGTTCGAGTCTAAATATCGGACCCTATTGCTACGATGAAAACACAATAGCGTTTATATAGCTATTCTGACATTAAATTCTGTGTTAAAATCATGTTTTTGTCAGCAACAAGGACCAGAATGGTCCATGTCATTGATTGCAGACGACGGTTCCCTTTCTGCATGAAGCCACGGAAATAACCGAACATTGAAAAACCCACGGACATGTATTACGGAGAAAACTCAAGATAACCGGATGCTTAGCATTACGTCAATATCTTAGGAATCATATGACGTTATGACGTATCATGCTTGCCTACGTAGATTGTATGTTCGAAAGTCTGACTTCTGTTGGGAATTCGCGTGGTGAAGACTGCGGTAAATCTGTAGATGATAAGAGAACAAGGATTGTCTCAGAAGAAACGACGAAATGTTTCAGACCGGTAACTTCATTTCAACATTGCACTACACAATGGACGTTCTATGTGACAGGAGAGTTTGCTGATTTTGTGTTAAACATTGGTGATTGGAGAGATCGTCTGCAAAAATCAGAGATAGGTCGCTTCAGATTGCAGCTTCTGGAAATTTGCAAGGTTTGCTGCCAGTTAAAGAACTGGATTTTACACGTAATGTATGTCATGTACAGTTAGCAACAACAAAAACACACACAAAGCAAATGGCACCGTCTGTCGACTAGTCACAGACACAAGCCTGGCGAGGTATGCGTGTACTTTATACACGTGGAAGAAACCGGAACCATGCGTCTTTGTTATTGCCGATATCGTTTGGATATCGGCAAAAATGGCCAACTTTCGTAGCGTTATGCTTTGATGATCGGAAAAGGGATGTGTGAGACCATCCAATCACAGCCCCCGAATCCCCCCACGTGTCCATCAGAATAGCTATATATATATTTTTTTTAATAAAATAGAATCTTTTCTCGTTTTTGCCTCTGTCACTGTCTCAGTCTCTCTTATTTTTGCTGTAGCTTTTAATATCATCGGCATGTTTTTGATTTGACCCTTCTCTTCGTACAGTTCCAATTTTACTTCTTCTTTTTTTTACCACGTTCTTCTCAGTTATAAGATACAAAAACTCTTTCTTTTTTCACCACGTTCCTCTCAACAATCTCTTTCTTTATCTCGTCATTTTCTCGCTTTCTTCTTGTACTTCCTGCACGTTTTTGATTTGAGCCCTCGCTAGATTGACTTCTTACAACCCCCCCCCCCCCACACCCCCCCCCCACCCCCCCTAGTACCACTCTCGATTATTTCTTTACCATTATTATTATTGCGTTCTTTTCCTTTCTTGTCTTTTTACTTGACTAAATGTTTTAACATAGAGGGGGAATCGAGACGAGGGTCGTGGTGTATGTGTGTGTGTGTGTGTGTGTGTGTGTGTGTGTGTGTGTGTGTGTGTGTGTGTGTGTGTGTGTGTGTCTGTCTGTCTGTCTGTCTGTGCGTGTGTGTGTGTGTAGAACGATTCAGACCAAACTACTGGACCGATTTTTATGAAATTTTACATGAGAACTCCTGGGAATGATATCCCCGGATATTTTTTTATTTTTTTCGATAAATACCTTTGATGACGTCATATCCGGCTTTTTGTAAAAGTTGAGGCGGCACTGTCACACCCTCATTTTTCAATCAAATTGATTGAAATTTTGGCCAAGCAATCTTCGACAAAGGCCGGACTTTGGTATTGCATTTCGGCTTGGTGGCTTAAAAATTAATTAAGACTTTGGTCATTAAAAATCTGAACATTGTAAAAAAAAATTTTTTTTATAAAACGATCCAAATTTACGTTCATCTTATTCTTCATCATTTTCTGATTTCAAAAACATATAAATATGTTATATTTGGATTAAAAACAAGCTCTGAAAATTAAAAATATAAAAATTATGATCAAAATTAAATTTTCGAAATCAATTTAAAAACACTTTCATCTTATTCCCTGTCGGTTCCTGATTCCAAAAACATATAGATATGATATGTTTGGATTAAAAACACGCTCAGAAAGTTAAAACGAAGAGAGGTACAGAAAAGCGTGCTATCCTTCTCAGCGCAACTACTACCCCGCTCTTCTTGTAAATTTCACTGCCTTTGCCACGAGCGGTGGACTGACGATGCTACGAGTATACGGTTTTGCTGAAAAATTGCATTGCGTTCAGTTTCATTCTGTGAGTTCGACAGCTTGACTAAATGTTGTATTTTCGCCTTGTTTTCTTTTCTTTAAGGAACCTTTTTCTCTTCTCTGTCTTTCTTTTAGTTTTCAATATCCTGCGCAATTTTGTCGACTGTGATCTAATAAAAAAAAAATCTATGCCTTTGACTTTGTGTCGTTCAATAGCCCGAGGCCAGGAGTGCGAGTGAAAGGCGAAATGTCAACTGATCGATTTCTGAGAGTCTGGCAGTATGTAAACTGCGCTTCAAAGAAACCCACCCAACCGTGCAATATGTTGACGCTGCTGAGTGAAATCGAGACAACAGAATACATATAAAAAGCGTTTCCTGGCTTTGAGGTGCTTTTTACAAATCACGAACTTCGTTTTATTTTTTCATATCTGTGTCCTATATTTTCCACCACCCCACCTTAACCTTTTTGAAATGTACTCCAAAGCAGTGAGACAACCGGTCACCAAAGCAGTGAGGGTAATGGCACAAGCAAACAGGTGCTTTTTTACATCCAGCCCTCGCCCATGGGAGGGTTTAATCTAATGATAATACGTTTTAAAAATGTTGGAATATCAATTAAAGAAGTAAGAAAAGTAAACGACAAACAAGCAAACGATTAACAGACTAAACAAACACAAATATACATACAAACGAACAAAGGTATAATGAAAACTGTTTCAAGCAACAAAAAACGTGTGAAACTTCGAGGGAAGAAAAAATCCGTGAAACTGAGGAGTCAATGAAGCAACTACGTTGCAAGTAATAGCATGTAGCATCGTTACATAAGTCATGTTATGAAATTAATTAGGTACATTTATCTACTGAAACGTGTAAAAGGTACAAGTGAGACAACCGGTCACCAAAGCAGTGAGACAACCGGTCACCAAAGCAGTGAGACAACCGGTCACCAAAGCAGTGAGACAACCGGTCACCAAAGCAGTGAGACAACCGGTCACCAAAGCAGTGAGACAACCGGTCACCAAAGCAGTGAGACAACCGGTCACCAAAGCAGTGAGACAACCGGTCACCAAAGCAGTGAGACAACCGGTCACCAAAGCAGTGAGACAACCGGTCACCAAAGCAGTGAGACAACCGGTCACCAAAGCAGTGAGACAACCGGTCACCAAAGCAGTGAGACAACCGGTCACCAAAGTTATTCACGTAAACGCCCCAAAAAGGAAGAATACATTACAACACCAACACCCTGGAGGCTGAGTCAAACACTCAGTTTCATTTTAAACCTGCTTTGATTTCAGAATCTTTGGAGACTAATAAACAAACCAGAAAACAAACAAGCAAACATACAAACTAACAAATAAATGAACAAATAAACACACAAACACACAAACAAACAAACATATGACGCCAGAGACTACTTACTGTATTCGCGGTAGTGTATAAACGTACATTGCAAATGATAAGAGTGATTATCCCGGGACTATCCATTGCATTTATCCATTTGACCAGTGGTTTTCTATTTAAAGATCGGATCAAAGAATCGATTCTCTATTAGGGGTTAGCGACTGATACGCAAAATCAGTGTGAGGGAATGTAAGACTGGTAATTAATGCGTATCTCATTTATTTGCTTCTTAGTCCAGGTAATAGCGCAAAGTAAAGGCTGTGTTGTCTTACAGAAAGGCGACCGCAAATGGAGAAAAAAATCTATCAAAGACACACGTGAAAGCAATTACGTATACGAGCGTACCGTCTGTGATCCGCCCCAGAGTTTACAGGCAATAAAAGCATCCATCGAAAAGACGATGTTGAGAAATTAGTCTTTCTGGCTGTTATGGGTTGTCAAAGTGTGAATACTCTGGCTTTTTACATTGAGTCAAGTTTTGACTAGTAAATGTTTTAACATAGAGGGGGAATCGAGATGAGGGTCGTGGTGTATGTATGTATGTATATATATATATATGTGTGTGTGTGTGTGTGTGTGTGTGTGTGTGTGTGTGTGTGTGTGTGTGTGTGTGCCGGTGTGTGCGTGTACAGCTATTCAGAGAAAACTATCGGACCGATCTTTATGAAACTTTACATGAGAGTTCCTTTTTTTTCATTTTTTTGATAAATGTCTTTGATGGCGTCATATCCGGCTTTTTGTGAAAGTTGAGGCAGCACTTTCACGCTCTCATTTTTCAACCAAATTGGTTAAAATTTTGGTCAAGTAATCTTCGACGAAGCCCGGACTTTGGTATTGCATTTCAGGGCCGGACTAGGGGGGGGAGGGGGGGGGGGGTGAGGGAGAAAGGGGGGGTTGAGGGAGGGAGGGAGAGGGGTGTTGCACCTGGATCATCATGAAATCCAAGGAGAAATCGCACCTCTCACCCCCTCAAAAAAAATCATGAAAAAGACAATATTCCTTGCATTGCATTCCGTTGCCTATGCGTCATTGCCTGTACAGCTTGCTGTCGAATTTACCTTTTTCGTTCAAGGAGAGGCTTCCTTTCCCTCCAGAAACATCAAAAAACGTTCAGCTTCAAGGGTGCTTTGCCCCCTTGCAACCCACACCAAGGGGGCGAAGCCCCGTGGACCCCCACCAAGGGGCTTCGCCCCCCTGGACCCCCATCTGTAACCCCCCCCCCCCCTAGTACTTACCTAGTCCAGCCCTGCATTTCAGCTTGGAGGCTTACAAATGAATTGCTGAGTTTGCTCATTAAAGTTGTCGTTAAAATCGATTTTTCGCAAACAGATTTAAAATTAATTGCATTGGATTTCTCATCTTCACCTGAATTAAAAAATATATCGATATGTCATGTTTACTCTAAAATTATGCTCAGAATGAAAGGAAATAGGTTCAGTAGGACGCGTGCTTCGCGGCGGCGAGCGTGACCCGTCTCGGTCTTCGGTATGGTTAGCCGAGACTATCTGAAAAAAGTCTCGGCGATGATTGGTTTGTACAATCTCTGGTTTGTGGTGTTGATCTTGACTAAATGTCTTTATCCCCGAGTACGCTAGTACAAGGGTCCAGCAGACTTTAATTGTGTGTCTGTGTGTGTGTCTCGACTTAAGGCACGTTTCATGATATTGAGGATTGCAGTTTCCCCCTCACACACAATATTCCAAAATAATAAATAGTCAAACAGGGACCAAAAAACAGTTTGCACCAAGAGTTCAACTTTTTATCTATCCAAAACAGTAAAAAAAATTATATGAACATTCGTATTTCCAAGATGATTGGCGTTCCAAGACGCTATATCCTAAAAACCCCAAAACATGCTTTTACAACTTTAGTGCATAATAACTGCCCAAAGGTGCTGTTTAAAGCAACCATTGATAATAATTTTTAACATACTCCTTGAACACATTAAGAAAAATGGTTAACTTGCAAATAAAGGGACAGCATTGATCAGAACAATGGTAAGATAAAGGACGCTACTTATATTTTGTACATTTTTTATCTTTATCGTTTCCTGTAGACCTCAGAAGTTCTAGCCAGCTTAAGAAATCATTCTAAAATCGAAAAACAAACATCTATACATTGTGTACGCAGAGTAGATTGATATTTGACACAGTCACACAGACATACGTGGGCTATGGGGCAACCCTACCCCCTAAATTTGAAAACGGGGTCAATTTCTTAACTGCATGCATTCAGCAAAACAATCCCTAAAAAAAAAAAATTCTCAAATGAACTTATGACTTTAGAAAAGCATTCTAAAATGCATATATACAACGCTTTTTCTTTGGTCCCAATTCAAGGGGGTGTGCTATTCTCAGGTAACACTGTGAACGCTCAAATGAGACTTGGTCACATGTCAAAAAAAGTAATCCCCCCTGTTGTTCATGGTTGGTTGGTGGGATTTTTTTTTATCTGAGCCATTGGCAAGCATGAAATGTCATTAGGAAAGACATAGTATCTCCCATTGTCTTTTGCGCGCAAACACTTCACACAGATCTCCTCTCGATCTGGCCCATCGGGGAAATGGTTGACTTGGGGATGATCACCGCCCTGTATCTTTCCACCTTTCCATCCATGCTGACAAAGTCAGCGGTCACAAAGTCCCCAACTTGAATGTCTCACTGTGGGACAAAGAACCTGGTTTTCACGACTGGCACCACATGGTTGGCTGACCACGCGGCATCCAGTGGCGTGTTGTGGGTAGACGTCCATTGGACATAAATTGGGAAGGACGTCGCTGGATCATCTGGTTTGCATACTTTGTTCATGTACAACATTTAGTCAAGCTGTCGAACTAACAGAATGAAACTGAACTCACTGCATTTTTACAGCAAGAGCGTATACTCGTAGCATCGTCAGTTCACCGCTCGATGCAAAGGCAGTGAAATTGATAAGAAGAGCGGGGTAGTAGTTGCGCTGAGAAGGATAGCACGCTTTTCTTTATCTCTATTCTTTTTAACTTTCTGAGCGTGTTTTTAATCCAAACATATCACATCTATATGTTTTTGGAATCAGGAACCCACAAGGAATAAGATGAAATTGTTTTTAAATCGATTTCGGAAATTTTGTTTTAATAATAATTTTTATATTTTTAAATTTCAGAGCTTGTTTTTAATCCGAATATAACATATTTATATGTTTTTGGAATCAGAAAATGATGAAGAATAAGATGAACGTAAATTTGTATCGTTTTAAAAACAAATTATTTTTTTTTACAATTTTCAGGTTTTCAATGACCAAAGTTATTAATTAATTTTTAAGCCACCAAATTGAAATGCAATACCGAAGTCCGGCCTTTGTCAGAGATTGCTTGGCCAAAATTTCAATCAATTTGATTGAAAAATGAGGGTGTGACAGTGCCGCCTCAACTTTTACAAAAAGCCGGATATGACGTCATCAAAGGTATTTATCGAAAAAAATAAAAACAATATCCGGGGATATCATTCCCAGGAACTCTCATGTCAAATTTCATAAAGATCGGTCCAGTAGTTTGGTCTGAATCGCTCTACACACACACATACAGACACACAGACAGACACAAATGCACACACACACACACACACATACACCACGACCCTCGTCTCGATTCCCCCTCTATGTCAAAACATTTAGTCAAAACTTGACTAAATGTAAAAATAAACAAGTCGCGTAAGGCGAAAATACAATATTTAGTCAAGTAGCTGTCGAACTCACAGAATGAAACTGAACGCAACGCAACGCAGCAAGACCGTATACTCGTAGCATCGTCACTCCACCGCCGGGGCAAAGGCAGTGCCCGTGGAATTGACAAGAAGAGCGGGATATTCGTTGCGCTAAGAAGGATAGCACGCTTTTCTGTACCTCTCTTCGTTTTAACTTTCTGAGCGTGTTTTTAATCCAAACATATCATATCTATATATTTTTGGAATCAGGAACCGACAAGGAATAAGATGAAAGTGTTTTTAAATTGATTTCGAAAAAAAAAATTTGATAATAATTTTTATATATTTAATTTTCAGAGCTTGTTTTTAATCCAAATATAACATATTTATATGTTTTTGGAATCAGCAAATAATGGAGAATAAGATAAACGTAAATTTGGATCGTTTTATAAATTTTTATTTATTTTTTAAATTTTCAGATTTTTAATGACCAAAGTCATTAATTACTTTTTAAGCCACCAAGCTGAAATGCAATACCGAACCCCGGGCTTCGTCGAAGAGTACTTGACCAAAATTTCAACCAATTTGGTTGAAAAATGAGGGCGTGACAGTGCCGCCTCAACTTTCACGAAAAGCCGGATATGACGTCATCAAAGACATTTATCAAAAAAATGAAAAAAACGTTCGGGGATTTCATACCCAGGAACTCTCATGTCAAATTTCATAAAGATCGGTCCAGTAGTTTAGTCTGAATCGCTCTACACACACACACACACGCACGCACGCACACACACACGCACATACACCACGACCCTCGTTTCGATTCCCCCTCGATGTTAAAATATTTAGTCAAAACTTGACTAAATATAATAAAAAAAAATAACAAAAATGGGATAGCGGCGAAACGGGATTGCGCCAAAATGGGATGCGGTAGTAAGATGACGCTTGGCTTGTGAAATGTCGCCAAAATGGGACGGCGGCAAAACGGGATTGCACGTAAATGGGATATTGCGCGAATTATAAACGAAGGAGTAGGCCCTAAGTTTCTCGTACGAGATGTTTACTGGGAGTAAATATTTGGGGAGTAAAAATTTAGTTCCTTGTGGAGTTCTTTTTTCGTACAAGATTTTTACTGGAAGTTTACTCCGGAGTCAATTTTTCGTGGAGTAAAAATTTCGTGTTACACCGGTTCATGACCGTTGTGGTAACGAGCGCACATTGCTGTCTCCATATTGTGTTCCTACGAATCGAAAGTACGATCGCCAAGCCCTTCTGTCATTGAAGGCAACGTTCGATATTTGCGTCTGTCAGCGTCGCCAACGTTCGACAGATTGTACTACTGTTACTCACAAACTTTCAATTTACACAATGAAATGCCAATAACATGCAAACACAACAATGGGAGACGAAGGGAAAACCTACTAGCGATTGAAATTATGCAAACGAACTCACAAATCCCTCACTTTCCGAATGCAAATGCTGCAAATCCGTATGCGTGCGTCGCTGTGTCGAACGTTGGGTTGACGAACGTTGCTGACAGACGCAACAAAACTTGATCAAAAGGCACTAAAAACGATTAAATGTTTTACTGACTGGGTATCGCATTCCTCTTTTTCTTCCTGCAGACGATATGAAGCGGTTGAAACGTCGTTTCCGATGAAAGGCTCGGTTATTTCCGTTAAAAACGAAGTTTGCCGAACGTGTGATTCAGTCTACAGACACCGGTCGGATCACAACAAAAATGTTCATTCTTTGCGATTTTGTGATACTGTTGATGATACACCTGCTTTCCAGTGAAGAACATCAATAAAATGATGTTCACAAGCAAGAATAACAGACAAAAGCACGCGATGTGTAAAATTAGGCTTTGCTTTGCAAACTAAGCACGTGTTTTTTTTTACTGACAGACACTTTCGGTGGCGATTGAAAATTTTTCCAGAAACGGTTTTATGCTCCCATTTGATATTTTTTCCCTATTTTATCTAGTCAGAGACTAACCTTGTGTATTAATTGAATTAATAACCCCATTATCATAAGTTTTGTGTGTTATTTTCGTGTCTGCTTGAATCACACTTTGAGATGGGGTCATGTGACAGAAGGAAATGGTGTCTGTCAGGATTCACACGTTCGCTTCGAAAAACTCGCTCAAATAATTGCTCAAACACAAACATTTTAGCTTTTATTTATTTTTTTGTATTGCAAATACCATACTTACTCATGCCAAGCAGAAAAAATGATGAAAATCAACACAGTAAGCAAGTAATTTGAAGGCAAAGTTTACACACATCAAAGAGTCTGATTACCGTGAAACCTGCCTTAACAGCTTATTGCTGGGAAACTACTGGGCGCAGTTCGTTCAAAAGTTGATACACTAACTTGATAATAGGTCCGATTGATCGTATTAAAACTTCATAATGTTACCTGGGACTTAAATGCGAAATAAACCACAAAAAAACGACTTGGCGGTGGGACGGGAATTCACGGTGCAACAGCCAGCCAGGCAGTCTGATAGAACGGTGCAAGGTCTCGGCAAACCAAGACTATGCCATACGCAAAGCCGCCGAATGGTACCGTAAACCAAGAATAGTGACGTAAGAAAATAGAATGTCGTCTTTTGATTTGGAACGTGACGTGTTTTAGAATGGAGATGTGGTAGTGTGTGTGTGTGTGTGTGTGTGTGTGAGAGAGAGAGAGAGAGAGGGAGAGAGAGAAGGAGTGAGGGAGAGAGAATGTGTGTGTGTGTGTGTGTGTGTGTGTGAATGTCTGAAGAGTACTCGGGTCCAGCGCGAGCGTTTTTTATAATGCTGCGTCGCCCAAAACAAATAACGGTTTTGGGTGTGACGAAAAAAAGAACAGGGCCGGAGTGCTATGTTAATTATGAGCAGTTCTTCCACACCCATTTAAAAAATATGACACTACCAGCATGTTCCCGCATATTGAGCCAGAATTTTTTGTTTTGGCAAATCGACGTTGCAGTTCCGGAGCAAATGATCAAAATTTCTTTGCGAATTTGCGTTCAAACGTGTTTTTCCCAAAATATAACGATGCACAGGTCGAAAATATGGCCAAGAACAAATTTATGGTACTTCGAAGAAAGAAGAATAACAAAATTCTTGTCCAATACGACTTGCAATTTACTGTGTGCGCTGTAAAATCTCCCTACCTTCAAAGCAGACGAAAAGCAGACTTCTTCATTTTCTTCCAAAGGAGAAATCGTTGGTCATAAAGTCTTGCAGGACCCAAACATACTTCTGCACGCTTTCTTTTCTTTTCATATTCAGTTGCTTCGCAAAAATGAGGTGTCATTGGTTTTCTCAACTTGTCAAGTCAGTCAAAACGACCGCAGAACACAGAATTGGGAAATGACACTGATTGATATAATTATTATGAAAGATCTCCGATGACGAAAGTATAAATGACGTCATCTGGTCATACCTATCTCGAGAACTAAGCGTCGCTCAGAACCAGCGCCCTTCCATTATTATATCGCTTCACGCGACTTGTTTTTTTAATTTTTTTTATCGAATTTTGCCACGTGACATTGTAGGCCATTTGTTTTACGTGGAAAAGTTTGCCTCACTAAAAGCAAGAGTGTTCACTTTTTCACAACCAATACAAACCCGTCAGAGAGTTATTGCTGGAATTCGTGTGTTGAACTCACACACAATGCCGACAGCCTGGCTGCTTTCTGTGCAGGGTAGGTAGTTTTTGATGAACACATTTCATAGTTTGACATAGGTATCAATTAGAAAACTTAGTCTGGACAAACATTCCAACTTTGCACATATATAGGCTTACAGAAGTCAGACTGCAGAGTGTTAGTAGGCCTATGTGTGCAAGTGCAAATGAATACCCTGACCCGATGTGAGAGCTTTGACACATCTGTGTGCGGAACACAATCGCTTTCACGGGAAATAATGTGTTTTGAATGATTAGATGTTGGAGATTTTAGAACAAGAAATATCTATATAAGGTAGTCTCGGTCGTGCAGGACAGTAGTGTGTGCGTTTAGCCCGTGACTGGGGGATCGCATTTTTTCCCTCCATGACAAAAACAACAACCCAATACACACACACACACACACACACACACACACACACACACACACACACACACACACATATATATATATATATATATATATATACACACACACACACACACACACACACACACACACACACACACACACACACACACACACACACGTCAATAGTCAAGGGAATGAATAATCCTGATGCGTATATTGCGGATTCAAGACATTACGCATTCTGGGCGAATTCAGCGTTCCCTGATTCAGGAACGACATGAAACAGCAAATATCATATGTATAATTTGCGTTATTTACTATCTCAACTCTTAATCAAATATCGCTAGGCAGCACTCGGAGGCATTTTCCAAATTTTCATTTGATAGCGGACATCCACTTCAACAATTCGCGAATTAATCTGTTTTGGGAATTGTATAAGCGCCTCGAAGCAAAGTCCAGAGAGCTTCCGCTTTGATGTGTGTAGTTCAAACGGCCGTTATATTTTTGTCCTGGCATTTCAAAGTACTTGAAATTACCAACTCTTTGCCAGAGATGAAAGAACAATTTAATATGTATATATCGCTTGAGGACAAGAGTAAAGTGAACTGTGATTTGAAAAGCTGAACGTATGCTTAATGCATCTTATAACAAAAAATGTGTGTGTGGTTGAGTTTGGTTGGTTGGTTGGTTGGTTGGTTGTTTTGTTGATTGTTTCGTTAAGTGGTTGGTTGGTTAAGATGTCTGTTTGTCTGTTTTTGTTTGTTTGTTTGTTTGTTTGTTTGGTTTGATGTTTTTTTTACAAAAGGTTTTTTTTTTGTTTTGTTTTTGTTCGTTCGTTTTTACCTTTAGTCAAGTTTTGACTAAATGTTTTAACATAGAGGGGGGAATCGAGACGAGGGTCGTGGTGTATGTGTGTGTGTGTCTGTGTGTGTGTGTGTGTGTGTGTGTGTAGAGCGATTCAGACTAAACTACTGGACCGATCTTTATGAAATTTGACATGAGAGTTCCTGGGTATGATATCCTCAGACGTTTTTTTCATTTTTTTGATAAATGTCTTTGATGACGTCATATCCGGCTTTTCGTGAAAGTTGAGGCGGCACTGTCACGCTCTCATTTTTCAACCAAATTGGTTGAAATTTTGGTCAAGTAATCTCCGACGAAGCCCGGACTTTGGTATTGCATTTCAGCTTGGTGGCTTAAAAATTAATTAATGACTTTGGTCATTAAAAATCTGAAAATTGTAAAAAAAAAAAATTTTTTTTATAAAACGATCCAAATTTACGTTCATCTTATTCTCCATCATTTTCTGATTCCAAAAACATATAAATATGTTATATTTGGATTAAAAACAAGCTCTGAAAATTAAAAATATAAAAATTATTATCAAAATGAAATTTTCCTAATCAATTTAAAAACACTTTCATCTTATTCCTTGTCGGTTCCTGATTCCAAAAACATATAGATATGATATGTTTGGATTAAAATCACGCTCAGAAAGTTAAAACGAAGAGAGGTACAGAAAAGCGTGCTATCCTTCTCAGCGCAACTACTACCCCGCTCTTCTTGTCAATTTCACTGCCTTTGCCATGAGCGGTGGACTGACGATGCTACGAGTATACGGTCTTGCTGCGTTGCATTGCGTTCAGTTTCATTCTGTGAGTTCGACAGCTACTTGACTAAATGTTGTATTTTCGCCTTACGCGACTTGTTACATTTAGTCAAGTTTTGTCTAAATGTTTTAAAATAGAGGGGGGAATCGAGACGAGGGTCGTGGTGTATGTGTGTGTGTGTGTGTGTGTGTGTGTCTGTGTGTGTGTGTGTAGAGCGATTCAGAGTAAACTACAAGACCGATTTTTATGAAATTTTTCATGAGATTTTCATTTTTTCGATAACTGTCTTTGATGACGTCATATCCGGCATTTTGTAAAAGTTGAGGCGGCACTGTCACACCCTCATTTTTCAATAAAATTCATTGAAATTTTGGCCAAGCAATCTTCGACGAAGGCCGGACTTTGGTATTGCATTTCAGCTTGGAGGCTTAAAAATTAATTAATGACTTTGGTCATTAAATATCTGAAAATTGTAATTAAAATTATTTTTTTTATAAAACGATCCAAAATTACATTTATCGTATTCTTTATCATTTTCTGATTCCAAAAACATATAAATATGTTATATTCGGATTAAAAACAACCTCTGAAAATTAAATATATAAAAATTATGATTGAAATAAAATTTCCGATATCGATTTAAAAACAATTTCATCTTATTCCTTGTCGGTTCCTGATTCCAAAAACATATAGATATGATATGTTTGGATTAAAAACACGTTCAGAGAGTTAAAAAGAATAGAGATATAGAAAAGCGTGCTATCCTCCTCAGCGCAACCGCTACCGCGCTTTCTGGATTGTTAATTTCACTGCCTTTGCCACGAGCGGTGGACAGACGATGCTACGAGTGTACGGTCTTGCGGAAAAATGCAATGCGTTCACTTTCATTCTGTGAGTTCGACTGAGCTTGACTAAATGTTGTATTTTCGCATTACGCGACTACTTGTTTGGTTTTGGTTTTTTTTGGGGGGGGGGGGGTTGACTGATCAGCTACACTCTTACAAAGTTCAATTGGTTCGGCTTCAAACATCTACTGACAAATGCTACTGTTTACAATGCATAACTCTCTCATGATGTCCGAATGTGTCCAGCCATGCGTCACAAGAACGTACTAGTTTTGCCCAGGACTTGTGACCCTGCTGTTCGGACATTGTGCCGTCTAGAGGCATAGGCGCTTTGGTCGGGGTGGGATCTGCTAGGTCGGGAAGCTGCACGCTCTCCCTACGCTTATTTTGAACTGCACAAAACAAGCGTAGACGGGTCGTGGCGCAGTATAGTCGCAATGTCGTTTTTTCGAATTTGCCATGTGCTGGATTTTTACGGCGATATGCCCCGTTTTGACAACTTTTGCAGATCAGAGTGATCGGCATGGTCTTCGTAAGGACGTAGAGCTGTGTGACGGGGGACCTACCGAACCGCAGACCCGTTGAGAGAGCTGTCTGAGGGACCATGATGACACATGCTCTTCTCGAGCACAACGCTGAAGGCATTCCACGCTCCTAGGTCTTAGTTTCTATGGATGTACAGGCTGCTTTAGACTCCTAGGTCTTAGTTCCTATGGGTGGACATGCTGCTTTAGACTCCTAGGTCTTAGTTCCTATGGGTGGACAGGCTGCTTTAGACTCCTAGGTCTTAGTTCCTATGGGTGGACAGGCTGCTTTAGACTCCTAGGTCTTAGTTCCTATGGGTGGACAGGCTGCTTTAGACTCCTAGGTCTTAGTTCCTATGGATGTACAGGCTGCTTTAGACTCCTAGGTCTTAGTTCCTATGGGTGGACATGCTGCTTTAGACTCCTAGGTCTTAGTTCCTATGGGTGGACAGGCTGCTTTAGACTCCTAGGTCTTAGTTCCTATGGGTGGACAGGCTGCTTTAGACTCCTAGGTCTTAGTTCCTATGGGTGGACAGAGTCACACCACTTTCTATTCTAGAGTCACACCACTTTCTATTCTAGAGTCACACCACTTTCTATTCTAGAGTCACAACACTTTCTATTCTAGAGTCACAACACTTTCCATTCTAGAGTCACACCACTTTCTATTCTAGAGTCACAACACTTTCTATTCTAGAGTCACAACACTTTCTATTCTAGAGTCACAACACTTTCTATACCAGAGTCACAACCCTTTCTATTGTACAACACTTTCTATACCAGAAGACCATGACCTCTCCCGGCGCCCCGCTCACTCCCTCCTCGTCCCGCGCGCCCTCTCCTTTGTCGTTCGCCGTCATCGAGGAGAAGGTGGAGGAGGAGGAGAAGGCTGCGGAGGAGACTGCCCGCTGCCCTCCCTCCCCCCTGGCCCCCTACTACACCGGCTTGACCCAATCTGACCGCTACGCATGGCCGTCCTTCCTCGGTGACTGGGCCTTTGAGGACGGACAGCCACGCAGAGGTGGGTTTGGGCTCAACGCTCATTGGACGCGATGATGATGATGATTGATGATTGATGATTGATGATGATGATGATGATGATGATGATGATGATGATGATGATGATGATGATGATGATGATGATGATGATGATGATTGATGATGATTGATGATTGATGACGACGACGACGACGATGACGACGACGACGACGAAAACCGCCGATGATGACCGACGACAACCGACGATGATGACCGACGACAACCGACGATGATGGCCGACGACGACGATGAATCTGATGATGAATTTCAAGATTAATCTGATGATGACGATGAATTTGATGAATCAATGATCATAATGAACCTGATGATGAATCTGATAATAATGCTGATGGCTGATGAAATGTGATATGTGGGTTGCTCATTTTCAGTGTCCACGGGGTGTCTGGGTGAAGATGAGAACAGCGAGGTACACAGAGAGGTGGAGGAAAGTTACGCCAAAGACGACTTGGCGGTTGGACGTCACTTGATGATGTCACAGCCTTTCCTCGTCGACGTGCGTCACGTCACCGTCAGGAAACGCAACTCTGTCTGCGACATTGAGTTCCGATTCCCCCTCCTCCCCTCTCCTCCCGATGGCACCAGACACCAGCGCCCACGTGACCTCTCAATCTCTCCTTCCGCCGCATGCACGCCCTCTGCGTCGTTTCTGACGTCACAGAGTTCCATCCCCGAGTGGGAGGTGGTGGTACGACGTCATTCCTGTGTCCACGTCAGAGGCAACGAGTGGGTGTTCCTCATCTGTCTGTTTGTCTTCGTGTGCCTGTGCTTTGATATCTCCGTCCACATGTTCGTGCTGATACTCTTCGGTCTTCAGGCGATGTACTACTTACTCACCAGTCTCGTGTGATGCTGAGCAATGACGTCGTTTACTTTGATCTCGTCAGAGATGAAAAGTGACGTCATACCAAAATGAAGAGTGAAAGTGTTTTTTGATGCGAACTGTTGTGACCTTTTGGTTCAACCACCCCCCCCCCCCCTTCTAAATTTGGTACCAATAGAACTGTCTGTTTCTTATGATTGCTGACATGCTAGACAGTCTCATGTCATTGGCTGTGTGACCTTTTGGTCAGAGATTTGTATGTGGCCACAAGCTAGTGCTGGTATTTTTTAGGTCTTCAGCGTATCTGCTATTCGCTTGATCTCGGGTAAGCTATGAGATCATTGCTTGAGTCTTGCTGAATGAGCAACTGTTGTTCTGGTGCTCAGTATTGCTCTGACCGGAAGCTGCTTGGTACGTCATCTGTGGCTACGCTGATGACGCTGCTGCTCTGATGCGACTGGACATGTGATGTCGTGACTCTGTTTGTTTGGAGATTGCCACGGGCGAGTGAAGAAGATGTTAGCTATATTCAATCTAGCATTGACTGTGATGATGACCACTTCATCCGCAAGCGAATTTGATATTACTCACAAAGAATGAAAAGAGGCCACTGCTATTGTTTGTAGGATGTATTCTTACAACTAACACTGCTTCTATCGATAATATGAAGTCATTTTCAGAGACATGATAATACAACACACCTGCTGTTTGATGTTTATATCCTCACTGCTTCAATCGACACCATGACGTCATCTGCAAACCAAAACATAAGCGGGCCACGCATTGTGTGACGTTATCAGGCATTCTGTGACGTCAGACATATTGTGACGTTGCCAGAGATTTTGTGACGTTGCCAGGCATATGTGACGTTGCCAGACATTTTGTGACGTTGGCAGACAATAATGTGACATTGCCAGGCATTTTGTGATGTTGTGGTTTACGACTAAATACGAATATAAACCTGGTGAGTGTTACTCGTTGTCTTTGTCAAATTTTCGCTAACACCATATCCCCTTATTTTATGCGCTCCTCAGATCTGTCGGAATGCGACATGAGTACATTGAATTCTGTCTGTCTCTTGGTCAGTATTCCTCCCTGTGTCAGTGTGAAAGGCGTAGAGTTGAGGGGGGGGGGGGGGGGGGGGGGGGTAGAGAGAGAGAGAATGTTCTCCCCCCTCTCTCTATTTTCATGTAAGTGTGTGCGTGTGTGTGTGTGTGTGTGCGTGTGTGTGTGCGTGCGTGTGGTGTATGTGTGCGTCTGTGTGTGAGTGTGTGTGTGTGTGTGAGCGTGTGTGTGTGTGTGTGTGTGTGTGCGCGTGCGTGTTTATTGTTGAACTTTTTGTTTTACCTGACACCACCTGCCCAGGTGTCCAGTACACCAGGTAAATGGCAGATATGCGAATAGGCAGACTCCCGTGATGACACGCAAGGCTAGTCTAAGCCTCTGAACGGAGGGAGTTATTAAGAGATTGCTTGGACAGGGCGAGCGAATGAGAAATCAATAGAGAAGACGGTGACCGCCTGCTTCTCCATCAGCACCAACTCTATCCCCTCGGCTTGGGGCCATTGCTATTCCTCTCCTCTCGTGTCTCTTCTGTCGGCTTCGGTGTGACTTTAGCTGTGTGTGCATGGCGACAAGAATCGGGAACGTGACTGGCCTGTGTGTCGCTCTAGCTAGTTATAAATCACAACAAGATTCAGGAACGTGACTTGTGACGTTGACCGCATGTCACCATCACCAGCGAGGATTCGGCTTGTGTATACATTGTGTATAAATTGTGACAAGAATTAGGAACGTTACTTAAATCAAATTGCAGAATCATGATATATATGTACGAAACAAAGAGAATATTCGGATCCCTAATAACACTTATGCTTATATTAGAACGCGGTTAGAATATAAATATAGATATAAACTATAAAGTAGAAATCTCTGAACACTCTAAACAGAAGTGTTCCACTTCTCAGTGAACACATTTCTGTGACAAGTTTTGAACACATAGTAAAAAGCTCTACTAGCAAATGAGACGCGCATACTAAACACATAGTGTTCATTTTAACACTATAGTGAACACTATTTGTGCTTCGTTTGTCAATAGAACTATGTACTTTGTCACAAAGTGTTAAAAACTTGTTACAAAAATATGTTTAGAAGTGGAGCACTTCTGTTTAGATCCAAGGGCGGATCAATTCACTTTGGAGGGGGGGGTTACAAAATGACTGCGAAGATACAAGTTGACGGCGCCGAAGGCGCCTAAGCTTCTAGGGGGGTCCGGGGGCATGCCCCCCCTGAATTTTTTTTTATCCAAAGAAGCAAAATAGAGCTATCTGGTGCATCCTGAGCCAATAAATTACCTCTTTTTTGGGGGGGGGTGGGGGGGGGGTTACGTAACCCGTGTAACCCCCCCCCCCCCCCAGATCCGCCCTTGAGATCGAAGAAGCCACGTTTGGCCTATGACTACCGTAGTGGTATAAAAGAGCCTAATGTCTAGTGCTGACATTTGAGAGCCATTGTCGCAGTCGTGGCTAACCGAGACCTTAGCATTCCGGCAACAAGACGACAGTGTAAAGGTCATTATGAATGTGAAGCGAAGACTTGCACAAAGGAAATATTGTGTGTCGTCTGTCATACACAAAAACACACCATGGCATTTTTTTCCGTTTGCAAATACATGCATATGTAAACTCACTCACATTGAAATTCTCTTTCGCGCACGCACGCACGCACGCACGCACGCTCCCAAGCACTCACGCGTATACACACACAGAGATCGACACAGACAAAGACACACAGACACACTGGCACTCAGACACACACACACACACACACACACAGACAGACAGACACACAGACAGACACAGACAAAGACACACAGACACACTGGCACTCAGACACACACACACACACACACACACAGAGAGCAAGAGCGATCAAAATATTCTGATTAATTTGTGAGCAAAACATCTTGTCTGTCTATATAAAAAATCTTAAGTCTTTAATCATAACAAAGACAAAATGTGCAATGCTTTTCAAAAAGATCATCAACTCCTTCAGTCAAAATCAATCATATAATCAATTACTCAATCAAACATCTGAAAACAACCATAAAATGTCGAGACCGACATCCTGTGTTTGTAACAGAATCGTAATGTATTGTCACAATATAATTGTTAAAGACAAGATCAATTGTCTATTTGCACGCATGAAGCAATACTATCAAATAATATAACATAACAATTATGTTGCATTAGTTTTTTTCAAGGTCATCCGCAAAACAGCTATTTGTATGTGTCTATTTATGTCCTAAAACCTTTTCTTCGTCTTTTGTGTTAGGCGTGATCTGTCCATAAAGATAAGTAAATTCTTCTTGTCTACCAAAACAATCACATACTATATTGCTATTTCATATGTAACGTGGATTTCCATTGGTCAATTGGGCAAAACTGAGCTCAGTGCAAAAGTGATATCGACGACATTTCCGTCGATATCAGTTTTGATATCGACGACCTCTTTATTGCATCCCCACTTCAAAAACAAAAACACCTAAATTTAAAAACAAACAAATATATATGAAAATGTAATTATCCCAGAATTTAGTTGAGCAAGTGACTAAAGACTTTTTGAAAGAAAAGACATTTTGAAATACTGAAAAGTACAAGAAAAGAGTGAACAAAAAGAAATAATAATCAGAGGGAGGGATATGGAACAGCCAAAACTGAGACAAAAACTTTTGTAATTTCTTTACAGTAAATACAAAATGTCCAGAAAATTAGCAATATATATCTAACATTGACTGACTGTGTGATGATATCTTCTGCTATTGGTCTGTTTCGACAGTCAGTATCAATATCAAAACCTCGACCTCCGGTCTCGATATTGATATCACTGTCTCAACAGACCATAGCAGAAGATATCATCACACAGTCCGTCAATATTGGGTAATGTCTTGCGTAGATGCTTACATATTAACGTTTTTATGGTGTGTGCTAGCGTGATTATCCGCCATGTTTATTCATATCCTGGTCGCAGTGATCTGGTACACTCTCTCTAATAAAAATAAAAATAAAAACACACACACACAAACTATGCAACATAGTTGTAGCTTAGCCTTTCCAGCAAATTATTTGCAAAACAACATTTTGTGATAGTCTATTTATGTACTCAAACCTTTTTCCCAGCCTTCATCTTTTTTTCATATTTCTAATTTTGTTACACGCACGCTCGGGACTTAATTAACCAAAGCGAGACAACGTTTTCCTTTCTGCGAATGTAATGATTACAACGACAGTGGAGGTGTTTCTTCGTTTCACGTTAGAATCTGAACTTTCTTCCACACATATAGCTTTGCTAAGATGCATCTTTGTTTCTTTCGGAGGGTAAGAAGTATGTAAGTTTGTGACCGATAAGGCGGAGGAGGGAGGCAGGGGAGAAAAGCCTGTCATGTAGCCCCAAGAGAGATAACCTTTCCTTTTCTGTGGCTGCAATGGTTATGAACAAAGGCGAGGAGCTTCCGCCCCCCCCCCCCCCCCCCCCACACACACACACACACACGCACGTACACGCTCTCTCTCTCTCTCTCTCTCTCTTTCGTTAAGAGCATGTTTACTTCTTTGTCTCCGCCTCCCTCGTGTCCTTAATGTGTGCTGTATTTTGTTAATCACGTAAAAAAGCACCGCCCTGTGGGAATATATGTTTGTGGAGAAAGACGGGCCGTGCTAAATGCCTTCAAGGCTGGCACAGTTAGCTGTATTGTCACGCACTGAACAGTAATGTCACACACAAAAAGCATGCTGGGGAAATGGTTCTTATTTTAGCCCTGCTACGTTGTTAACAGAGAGGAGATTACAACAACACGCTTAACACTGAACCAAACGTGTTATGTTTATAAACTAATAACATGTATGAACAGACTATTAAAACTGTTTCTAATTAATAGGCAAGTAAAATAGTGTGTGTGTAAAATAGTGTATGAATGGACAGGTTATTCGGTGTCCGAACTCCCCGCCGTGTACACTACATTGGGTGTGCACGTTAAAGATCCCACGATTGACAAAAGGGTCTTTCCTGGCAAAATTGCTTTGTCACAGTTAATAATTGTCTACCTATACCCGTGTGACTTGGAATAATAGGCCGTGAAAGGTAAATATGCGCCGAAATGGCTGCAATTACTGGCCGTATAAAATTTCATCTCACACGGCATCACTGCTGAGCGTCTAGAACTGTACCCACGGAATATGCGCGATATAAGCCTCATTGATTGATATATATGTAGTGCATGGATGGACTATTAAAAAAATATGTATGTTAAAAAAACACGCTGAAATGAAAAACAGATACAAGTTTTTATAAGACTTAATGTTGTCATTAAATCATTTCAACGGTCTAATGTTGTCATTAACTGTATTGGTGACAGCGTAGCCTCAGTTTCAGTATCTGTTGCTTTTCTCCACCCACCGGCCTTCCAATCGCCATCCGCGCTCCCACCCCACACATTCCAGCTCACATTTACACTTTTGGAAAATGAAGACCAGGCACAAGGACTCACACAACAACACGAGGCAATGCTGATTAAATAGAGCAAGACACGGACACAACAAATGTATTGCAAGATCACGTTCAGAATGAAGTAGTTGGTACACGCAGTTTAAATGATTAATAATCAAGGCTCAGAGTCACCTGGGTCATACCGAGTGGTAACGCACTTGCGCTCGGAAGCGAGAGGTTGCGTGTTCGACCCTGGGTCAGGCCGCAATTTTCTCCCCCCTTTCCTAACCTAGGTGGTGGGTTCAAGTGCTAGTCTTTCGGATGAGACGAAAAACCGAGGTCCCTTCGTGTACACTACATTGGGGTGTGCACGTTAAAGATCCCACGATTGACAAAAGGGTCTTTCCTGGCAAAATTGTATAGGCATAGATAAAAATGTCCACCAAATACCCGTTTGACTTGGAATAAAGGCCGTGAAAGGTGAATGCTCGCCTAATAGGCTACTGAGCTTTACTGGCCGATGTGAATGCGTTATATATTGTGTGTAAAAAATGTCTGTTTGTCTGTCTGTCTGTAAAAAATTCCATTTCAAACGGCAGAAATTAATATGTAAGCGCCTAGGGCTATATCTAGATTAGGCGCATAAAAATGATCACAATAATAATAATAATAATACCAAATATTGACGCCAGACGGTAACAGAGACGCAGGTGGTTCTTAGGTTTGATGAGCTGCTACACTTCTATATATATATATATATACGACTAGTGTCTGTCTGTCTGTCTGTCTGTTCGCGATGCACGGCCAAAGTTCTCGGTGGATCTTTTTCAAATTTGGACACCGTATTCAGCTACACCCCGGACACAACCTCATCGATGAGATATTTCAACACGTGCTCTCAGCGCGCAGCGCTGAACCGATTTTGGTTTTTCTCTGGATCCATTTCCAGTAACTCTTCCTTATCTTCTCCTGTGTTTTCAGCGTTTACCTCCCTTCCTTCGCCTGTGGCGTCAATCCATATTCCCGTTTCTATTTTTAGAAGGTCACTGTCGACAACGCTCAATCCATATTCCCGTTATACTATATTTAGAAGGTCACTACTCTTCTCCAGTGTTTTGCGCGTTTATCTCCCTTCCTTCGTGCGGTGCGCCGGCAAAGCCGGCGTACACCCGGCGCAGCCGGGTCCCCGGCGCAGCCGGGTATTCGGCTTGACTTTTTCCCGGCGCAGCCGTACCCGGCGAAGCGGGTATTCATCTAGTTCATAATATACGATACCGACACGCACACAGCTTGTCGGTGACCTTCCGAGTTATTTTCCACTGCTGACAATACTGAGTCATCAAGTCATACAGTAACTTCATTCTCGAATTTCTTTGTCTTTTGCAGGAGACATACCGAAGAAGAGGTAAAACGTGTACGTGACTCAATCATTCGCATTTGACCTCATCTCGAACTTTGTTCCGCTGTTGACGTCAGATATTTCACTTGGAAGAGAGGGGTCCAGTAGAGAGTCTTGGGTCGTTGTGTCGATGTTGTATCTCATTAAACCGTTACGATGGTCAGAAAGTCACATATCCACTTGGTACCAAGTCCAAAAGGGTCAAAGAGGTCAGTTTGGTACACTGTATCAAAGATAAGATTTCAACAAAATTAGCTTGTAACCAGAATAAAAATGACCCAAAGCGGGTTTAAAGTCAAAGACAAAAAGGTCATCAAAGTGAGCTTGATGTCAAGGACAAAAGTTCACCAAGGTCAGCCTGGTACCACGGATTAAAGGTCAACAAGTTCAGCGTCGTGCTTTCAAGAACGAAAGTTCACGAAGGTCAACCAAGGTCAAACGATTCACAGGGGCCTCCTATTGGTCTCCGTAAGCAGCTTGGAGTTCAGCAAAGAGTTGTTGTTTCTCTGCGTCACTGGCAAAACTTGCTTTTACCGCATTGAAGATCTGCCGACATAAACACGTGTGTAAACAGATACTGCATGTCGTACAGGTGAATACACAGAGCATTCACTCATATTATAGAGAGGGGAGGGAGGGAGGGAGTCAGGAAGGAGATAGAGAGGGATAGAGGGGGAGGGATGGAGAGAGAAAGAAAAGAGGGAGAGGAGAGAGAGAGGGAGAGGGGAGAGAGAGAGGAGGGGGGAGAGAGAGGAGGAGGGAAAGTGTGAGGAAGAGAGAGAGGGAGATAGAGAGACAGACAGAAATACAGACAGAAATACAGACAGACAGACAGGTAGAGAGACAGAGAGAGAGACAGACAGAAATCGCTGCCTGTGCAGTTTTCATATAGGGTCTTCACTCCACCACAACAAAGACAGACAGACAGACAGGTATAGAGAGACAGACAGAAATCGCTGTCTGTGCAGTTTTCATATAGGGTCTTGACTCCACCACAACAAAGACAGACACATTTCAGTTGGTTCCCTTAGACACACTCCAGAGGCATGATCATTGAGAAATCAACTGAGTCCACGACAGAAATGGAATTCCAGGGACTCGTTTTTACAGAGGTACGTTCAATTTGCTGATTGACATTGCAGTGGAATCCCCATTTTTGGACGGACCTACTCAAATCTGTGAAAGTCAGGTGTGAAAAGAGTCTTAAAGGCACAGTAAGCCTCCCGTAAACCATCACAGAGCTCCCCGAGCGTCTACATACAGTACAAGCATACTTCCATTTGAACGCTCACCGAACGGGAACATCCTGGCTGCTTTCTGTCGAGCGTGAGAAATTTTCAAAGAATTTATTTTCGTGGACTTGGTCTTTACAACAATGGCGCCTCGTTTTGGTGCTGGACGGCTGTTACAGTGATACCGGAAATCACGCCCGGACAGTAAGCCTCCCGTAAACCATCACAGATACTGTCAGGCTTTTACACACAGTACAAACACCCTTCCATTTGAACACTCACCGAACGGGAACATCGAACATCGAGCAACAACGTAAAGAGCGAGCAATTTTCAAAAAAATAATTTTTCGGATTGTCTCCATCTCAATCGGACCCATCCTGAACTCAGGTCAAAAATGAGTTACTTCCCTTCAACTGGCGATAGCCGTGGAGCGATGATTATCAGAATGATTCGGACCGTGGTGCGTTTTGGCGCTAGACCTAACTTTTAAAATCTAAATAATAACTGAATTCTCAGCTTTTTACACAAACATTCTTAAATCATAAAAGAATTCTTTTTTCATCAAGACAAGATCAGTACAATTCGAAGTTTTGAAAGTTTCAAAAAAGAAAAGCCCGAAAGCGGTCACGCAAGGTCGTGATTTTCGTAGTAGACGGCGGTTTATAGGTAGTCAAAAGCCATCGCTAGTGTTCTTATGAATCACATTCGTTTGTTTCGTGAAAAGTCAGAGGTACATAACGTGCTATCACAGCGAGCCGCATTCAAATTACAAACTGACGACTGCATTGTGAAAAAGGGAAACTGGATAACACGGGTTCACGATGGCTCAGGGGTAAGATAAACCACGCAAAAATAAATTCTTTGAAAATTGCTCGCTCTTTACGTAGGGCACCTGGGATGTTCCCGTTTGGTGAGCGTTCCAATGGAAGGGTGTTTGTACTGTGTGTAAAAGCCTGACAGTATTATGTGATGGTTTACGGGAGGCTTACTGTGCCTTTAACACAGAGGTACACGTAGATATGTTTTTAAAGGCTGCCATATTCGTAGCGTTCATTAATTAATTCATATTGTTTACATGTGCCAATAATGTTATAAAACTGTACCTAAGGGGATATAATAACGATTGGCTGTAGCTTTCGAACACAGAAAAAATTATTTCAGTATTGCAAAGTGGTGTTGATAGTGTCGAATGTAAACAGAACAGTCTCAAACGCCATCTTCAACGGTCTAAAAATAGCCCAAGTCCTGGAGAACTGTTGCTAAACAATGCAATAAAGAATTAATTATTTCTCGTAATTGGTAAGGACTTCAAACCTAAAACTTTGCAGGAAGCTTAATTTATACATCCCCGCAACAATGGGAAAAGCCCTGGAAGTAATTAAACTAATTAAATAGCACTATGTCAGCCTTTAACCGAGAGTCTGCAAAGCTTGTGTCTTAAAAAGGAGAGTTGTCAAAAAAGTGGGGATGAGGGTGGGAGTGTGTGTGTGTGTGTGGGGGGGGGGAGTCAAACCTGCCCTTGCGACCACTTCACAATAACGACCACTTCACAATAACCACCACTTTTTGCCGGTCCCTTTGGGTGGTCTTTGTTTGTTTTGTTTGTTTGTTTGCTTAACGCCCAGCCGACCACGAAGGGCCATATCAGGGCGGTCCCTTTGGGTGGTTGTTACGGACAAGTTCGAATGTATAACCTGCATATACCCAAAAAATAACATTTTGGAGTTATTGTAACGAGTTCCGCTGGTGATGTAAATCCTTCTTGAATGGATACAACAGTGTACTTACGGACTTGACAATATCCTGTTTGGTTAGGCCCATTTTGAGTGCACAGATGTAGTCATCTGACAGGGTATTGTCGAACAGCGTGGGGTCGTCAGAGTTGATGGAAAAGCTGGCACCATCCTTCGCCATTCTGTGATATAGAAAGAAACGTCTTGCTGTGGGTAAGTTAGAGAGAGACTGAGAGATCAAAATAATCAAATCAAATCAAATCAAATTTTATTTTTCGAGGGTTGTGGCATAAGCAATACAACGAGCTTTTTTTCAACCAGCCCTCGCCCAGAGAGGGGACTTATCTAATCACATATTTACAAGGTAGAGAAAAACAGCAACATATGAATATTTACACATTACATATAATACACCGCAACTATTGAGCGTCGTATATGTAACGTAGTAAAAACAATGCTGAATACACATGCATGAGTAAATGTGTTATCAAAACTGTGTGTTTTTGTGTGGATATAATGAACACTGATGCTTTGGACAAATAAAATTAAAACTAAACGAAGTCTTCCATCGCTGTGACTTTTCGTAATGTAACATTAAAGTGAAAGGTGTTCTTTGAAAGTATTGAGACTCATTGGGACTCTCACAAATTCCGGGAGAGAATTCCACAGGACGCTACCAGAATAGGTTAAACTTGACTCGAAGAGATCTATCCGGCTTGGAATTGGGACGTAAACTGAACTTTCGGTTTGGTTTGACGAGAGAGAGAGAGAGAGAGAGAGAGAGAGAGAGAGAGAGAGAGAGAGAGAGAGAGAGAGGGGAGTAATTGAGAGTGTTTGTGTGTGTGTGTGTGTGTGTGTGTTTGTGTGTGTGTGTGTGTCATTGTGTGTGACGGTGTGTGTGTGTGTGTGTGTTTGTGTGTGTGTGTGTGCGTGTGTGTGCGTGTGCGTGTGTGTGTGCGCGCGTGTGTGTGCACGCGTGCGTAAGCGTGGATGCATGTGTGAGCCGGGTTTACTGACCTCATCAATGGTTTTTATCTCCTCACTGAAAAGGGAAGTGACTCACTTTACGATTGGGTGTTTGTCAAGGCCGTTGGGGGCGCCACCTGTCTTGAGGGAAGAGATGGGGCAGGTTTCAAAATGGACGCCGTCTTTGACTACACGTTGGAAAAGCTCTTCGTCTTCCTCGCATCTGTAGCCGTGACCCACTCGTCTCGCCCCGTAGTCATAGACAGACTGCAACGGATGCATCTTATTTATTGACGAGAAAAAGAGTCACTTTCGTCGAAACTTCCCTTGTTTGGCGCGTAGAGAGACTGATACGACCAAAGCTATAAGACAAGTTTAGCCATCTAAACAAAAAGAGGACACCACAGTAACCAGGTTTGGTATGTTCTTAATCAATATTTCGGCAGCGATAAACTGCCTTCTTGCGGATGGTATGATGAAAGTTTAGCCATCCTCCGTTAGAATGATAGTAACCGTAGTGGTAGTCAAGGGTCGCCGAAAGTCGGTAGCCTAAATCAGTTTTAGGCACCAAAAAAAAAATAGGTGTGGTTACGGTAACATAGCCAAAAAAAATAGGGTAGTAAGGTAGGCAATCACTTTTTTTTTTTAACTTTTTTTTCTAATGTGTACAAATTAAACCTACTTGACAGGGAAATAAGTGTGCGACTCGAGCGCTGTCGCTTTCAGTTGCGTTTTCTGCACTCGTTTTTTTCTTTTTTTGTTTCTTTTTTTGACAAATGTAATAAAAAATTATAGGGTCGGCCCCTAAAAATAGGGTAGGTCGGGTTACCGTAACCACACCTATTTTTTTTTTAGGCCTTAGTGCCGCAAGGGCAGCCCCTGACTACCACTACGATTAAAATAATTCTAACGGATGATGGCTTAATTTGTCTTATATACTGCTACGCGTACCAGTAGATTGTGTTTGATACGATAGAGAGGGTACATGGCCAGGCTTTTTCCGGTCTAAAAAAATGATAAATGTGGACGGTTCGGTGTTCGAATCTTGGCATCGCCTAGTATGTAAGGGTGGAGATTTTTTCCGATCTCCCAGGTCAACTTATTTGAAGACCTGCTACTACGTGCCTTATCCCGTTCGTCTGTACTCGCACGTACAAGAGGCTATGAACTGTACACTCACGAAAAAAATCCTATAATCCAAGAAAGACAAAAATAGCCAGCACGCGTCCCCTGAAAATAGAGTATGCCTGCTGATAAGTGATATGGTGGAGGAAAAAACCCCGCCACGCACGTCAGTAAAAAAATCCCACTCGAGTGTACATGGGGACAGGAGCATTGGCCTAGTGGATAATACATCGGCCTCCCAATCGGAAGGTCCCGGCCGCGCCTGGTGGGTTTAGGGTGAAGATTCTTCTAATCTCCCAGGTCAATTTTTGTGCAGACCGGCTAGTGCCTTATCCCCCTTCTAGTGTACACGCAAGCACGGAAAAGATCCTGTAATCTATGTCAGAGTTCGGTGGGTCATAGAAACACGAAAATACACAGGATGCTTCCCCCCGAAAGCGTCGTATGGCTGCCTAAATAGCGGGGTAAAGATGGTTATACACGTAAAAACCGAGTGTGCCAGGGAGTTTTAGCCCATGAACGCAGCAGAGGAAGATTGTACATGGGAGTTTTTCTGTGCCAATGAACGCAGAAGAAAAAGAGTGACATGGGAGTTTCAGCCCTTGAACGCAGAAGGAGAAGAAGAAGAAGGTGTACATGGGAGTTGCAGCCCTTGAAGAATAAAACTCACCATGCGAACCATCTCTGCGGGGCCCACCTCTCCAGCATGTGCTATACACTTCACACCCAGTGTGTTGGCTTTCTGCACACAACCAAGGACAGCATATGGTTGGTTAGAGTCCAACTTATTATTATCAATGAACAAGTTTAAATCCAAAAACCAACAAATAGACTTCTAACGTTCCAAAATTCTGAATTAAAACACAACAAGAATGGTTATTTTTTTTTTTTTTTTTTTTCTTTTTTTTTTCTTTCTTTTTTTTTTTTTTTTTTTGGTTTGTTTTCTTTTACATTACAATTTAACTAATGTCTGCGTGTATGTGCGTGTGTGTGTGTGTGTGTGTGTGTGTGTGTGTGTGTGTGTGTGTGTGTGCGTGTGTGTGTGTGTGTGTGTGTTGTTGCTGTTCCCATAATTCTGTTATATAATACATTTTCAGCGGGACAATACATAACAAGTTAATTAATCCAACGCTCGATAGACAAAGGCGAGAATTTACAAATTACCAATTACAGTACCAGTTTTCAGCACAGCATCATACAGCGCATATATAAATAACTTTACATTAACAGCACAATACTACTAGTTATCTATATTCTTATACACAGTTCAATTTTACTAGAAATTTCGAACTCGAGCTTGGTTCTGAAATAAGATCTTCATGTTAGTTTTTGGATTTCCGTACTTAAACTGGCTTATGCACATTTTCGATATCAATATAAGGTGATTAATTATGAAGGTTTTCTCTCTGGGGATATCACGTGTGAAATACCCAAAAAGAGCCTCTTCGCAGCTTAACTTTATATTTTTGCCTGTACATTTAAATATGTACCCTTGACATTCCTGCCATATGGGTTGCACTGCTCTACACTGCCAAAAAAAGTGCTCGATGAAGTCGGTTTCGTTACAATACTGACAAAGATTTGTTTGACGAATTCCCATCTTATGTAGCAAAATATTGGTGGGATATATATTGTGTAAAATTTTCCAATGCAATAGACGAAGACGGGTTTCTGTCGAGCATTCGTTAGCTAATTTCCAGTGTTTATCTTCTAATGTAATATTTAATTTGTTCGACCAAAATCCAGCTGAGCTTGGCTCCTTTATCTCATAATTTAACATCTTTAGGCGAATTTGGCGTGGAGATAATTGTATAAATGGCATATGATCAGAACGGGCCTGACCCGTATCACGCAATAATAGAGCTTTAATGGCAGTTTGTATTGCATTATATTCAAATAGGCGAGACTGTTTATATCCAGTTAGTTCACATATTTCCTCAAAAGAGCACATGTCGTTATCGTTAAAAACATCTTTAACAACGCATATTTTAGCCTTTATCCAGTCATTCATGTATAGCGTTTGCTTCCTGTACCTTATATTTGTATTATTCCATAAGGTTTGATTCCGTACACTTATCTGCTGTTCATTACTGCTTATTTCTTTGATCTTGTGTTTATTGTTTAGCCAGGTGATAAAAGCTTGTTTCCAGAAATATTGCTTTATGGCACCTAGTCCTTTAAAATTTTCTGCACTCACATTTGAGCGCAGACAGCATAAGCGTTCGCCCAGATTTAAAAAGGATGCCAATGGAATCTGTTGCCACTTTGCGTTACTTCCGTCCAGCAGCCTCATAATCCATGAAATTAGAAATGATGTTTGTACATCTTTGACATTAATCATTTTCAGACCTCCAAGATTTGTCTCTTGGCACATTACTTTTCTATTAACTTTTTCATAAGCTCTTTTGTTTGAATATTTTTTCTTCCAGATAAATCGGAATAGAGATGAATTTAGCTTATTGAGGAAGTTTTCTGTGGCACATAGAGATTGCAGTGCGAAAGTAAACTGTGACAACATTAATGTTTTGACTATACAAATTTTCCCCATTATACTTAGGTTTCTTTTCGACCATGTTGCTATTAATGAATTTACTTTATGTAGTTTAGGTTCCCAGTTTTCTTCTATGTTGGAGGCTGGGACAGAGTTGTTGAAATGAATACCTAAGATTTTGATTTGTTTTTTCCAAATAATATTACATGGTCGGTCAGCAGAAAATTTATTTATACCAAGCCACATTGCTTCTGTCTTTTGATCATTCATTGCTAACCCTGAAAATTTTGAAAACTGAGTTATTAGATGTAATACGTTTCTTAGGTCTTTCTCATCTTGTAGGAAGAAACTAATGTCGTCAGCATACATAAGTAGTTTAAGAATTTCACCATGTCTATCAGAATTCCTTGGCAGTTTAATCCCTTTAACATCTTGATCTGCACGGATTTTGATTGCTAACACTTCGAGGGCCAGAACAAAGGCTAATGGTGAAAATGGACATCCTTGTCTTATTCCAGCATCACATGGGAATGGACTCGATATCCATCCCATGTAATTAATACTACTCTCTGTATTTTTTGTTAAAGTATCGACCCACCTAATAAAATGTTCACCAAATCCGAACTTTTGGAACGCCCAGAGCATATATTCTTTAGATATCGTGTCAAAAGCAGCTCTGTAGTCTAGCGCCATTAAAATACCTGGTTGATTACTGTTATTCATATATTCAATGACGTCATCAATCATTCTAATAACAGTGCTGGAATTTCTTTTTTTTAAAAACCCAACTTGATCTTCACTTATTAAGTAATTGACGACTTGATTTAATCTGTTTGCAAGGCATTTCGCTAATAGTTTATAGTCGGTGTTCGTTACAGATATAGGACGCCAGTTATTTAGGTGCTCTCGTTTCAACCCCTTTCCTTTATGTATCAGTGTGATTGCTGCTCGCTTCTGGGATACAGATAGTTCCCCTTTTTCAAAGGCTGACCAAAAAGAGGATAATAACATTTTGTTTATATTACTCCAAAAGAACTTTATGAAATTGGTTGTTATTCCATCCAATCCTGGAGCAGAATTACTTCGCATTCCCTTAAGTGCAATAAGGAGTTCTTTTTCTGTAATTTCTTGATCAATACTGCCCTTTTGCTCCTCTGATAATTTTGGGATGTCAGTGTTTTTTAAAAATTCGTCCCCAAGAAAGTTATTAAAATTGGTGTTTTTAGTGTATCTGTTAGTAAAGAAGCGGGTTTGTTCCTTTCATGGTTACTTATTGGAAAGTTCAATTTTTGACCAAACAAAAACAAAAATTGACCCAATGGTCTATTTAGCGGACAGAGAAACAAACATATCATATCAAATTAAATAAATAAAACAACAAATACGTCGACGCAGGTTTATTTTGCAGTGGACGGGCATAAGCATTATAATATAGCACAGCTGGCCTCACATTCAAAGAAATACAACTCTTTCAAAGGCCAAAAAAAGCCACGAACATAGTTAATAGCCAGATATCAATTCAGCGACGACGATTTCACAAAGTCTACTTCTCGAAGCTCGGTTCACGAAGCTTTGGCAATGAATTTTTGGTAAAAAAAAAAAAAAAAAAATAACAAAGATCGCGAAGTCAATTTTGGGCTTAATTGGGAAGTTAGAAACACAAGGGTACCAACATAAAGAGTACTGGTCAAGAAACAAAGATGCACGAAGCTATTACGTATTAGTTTGGTTTACCTTCACCTTTATATTGTATAATCAGACAGGCGGGGTGTTTAAGTCGCCGGGGGCCCGGGTAGCTTAGGTGCTAGAGCACTGGCCCGACTTGTGATCCTAAGGTCACGGGTTCGAATCCGGGCTGGGACGGACACGGGTCAACTTTATGTGCAGACCCAGAGACGGTATACATGTCCCACCCCCGTGTCACCACAGTGGCACGTAAAAGATCTCGGTCATTCTGCCATACGTGCAGATGGCTGATACCACCTAAACACTGACGCATACACTTGTGTATCTCATCAAAAGTCGGGGTAAAACCCGGGAACATGCCCCTAATGGGTATGCCGTAAGGGCGTAAAACTTGAATTTCTCTGTTTAAATCGCAACACGTACGGGGGTCTATGACATACGAGTCGTGTGCACGTGCTAACCTTGTAGGCCGCTAAGTGGAGAGACTGGTCAGTGTCTGTCACGATGCTGCCAATTTCCGGTCCTGCTATATCCATGGCAACCACGCCCTGTGCTGCAAACTCCTTACACAGCTCCACCACGAGATAAGACCACTCTGTCAACACACACATGCACGCCAGAATGTAGGACACTCAAAAGCAGACATGCGGCTGAATTTCAGACTTCCCTACCTTATAAGCATTTAAAAACCCACCTTTCCTGACTTGTTGTCCATAACTTCTAGAAATCTATTTCCATTGTAAGACTCCTTCCCATGGAAGACCTGTCCAATTTTTTTAGATCTTAAAAAACAGGTTCCATTGTAATCCCACATCTGCACACATCTGGTCCATCATCCAAGCGAGAAATCGTCCAGTGGCAAGCTTGCGATGTCGGGTTTGATTGCATCCCACAGTCATGGGACAAACAGGCAAACTCACATGATAAGAGAGTAATGCGCCGGACAAGAGTTATTTCTGGTCGATGAAAACAGCTGAAAACCAGCAGCAAATCCATTACAGCAACCAAAGACGGAATAGATAAGGAGGAACTAATCCTAAAGCTGATTAATATCCTTATCTTGTCATCTGAGCGCATCTGGACATGCATCCACGCAGCAAATCGCATATGGTGATGAGACCATTCTAATCAAGCTGATTGCCTTAGGCCTCAAAATAATTGAGCAGAGTTGACTTCGCGAAGTCAGCTTGTTGAAGCTTGTTGCACGAAGCTTTTCACTATTGCCGATTTCGCGAAATGGGCAACTTGCCCATTACGTGTAATCGGCTACCTATTCCGTGTAATTAGCTGCCGATTTCGCGAAATGGGCAAGTCTTAGAGGCCTTTACGCATTTTCGGCAAAACGCTGCTGATTTCGCGAAATGGGCAACGTTTTGCCTATTACGCGAAATGGCCAAAAATATTGCCGATTCCGCGAGTTCGGCAATTCCGTGAATTCGGCACGACATACACAAGCAGTCATGCAGGTACACACACGCGCATTAACACAGACACGCACATATGCATACACATACACTGACACGCACACACGCATACACACATACACACACGGATCCACACACGCACGCACGCACGCAAGCACACACTGGCAAACACAAATACATGTAGACATGCAGCAGGTACGTAAGCACGTATGTACGCACATACACGCTAGCGTGGGCATACAGGCACGCCGCACACACCACAAACACACACATAGATACGCACGTATATATATATACACACACACATACCACACACACACACACACACATACACACACACACACACATACTAACACACACACACATTGCAAATCAAAGTTACGAACAAATAGATCTATACGTTCATCTTGATGACGCACAACAAACTCTTATCGTCGTGCCCTTAATTAAGATGACTGTAGGTAGCCTACATCTTATGTTCCCGCCCGCACATACCCAGCTCCGCTACCCCCACCCCCACCCCCTTCCCTCCCTCCCAAGGGTGTTGTGCTAACCAAGGTCAGTTCCGCGACAACGGTACAAACGGGCATTCTGACGTCATCTCGTCTGCAGACGTTATGAGGGACGTTGTTGCGTCCTAGGCACTGTGACATCACCACACCCAGGCCTTATGGCGTCATCCTATTCCAACGTTATTTTACTAAAAGACTCTGTCATATCTCCCCACCAAACAATTAACACTCAGAAACCTATTCTGCCCCACTAAAATCACTCTGACGTCATTCCTCCCCAACAACACACACCACAAGCTAGCATATCTTCTTCTTCTTCTCGATCGCTCAGACAGGGACTAAGCTAGCATATGACGTACCAGGGTGATGACGCACGCAGCACAGTATAGACCTGACAGTGACGCCGAACTTCTTCCCGCCGTCAGCCAGGCCCTGGTTGACCGACGTGACGACGTCGCGCGGAGTGTAGCTGCCCCCTGTGCTGGCCGCGTAGGTCTGCACGCCCAACGAGTTGCTCAGAAAGTGGGGCGAGTAGCGAACCTCGGAGTAGCGGACACCTTGCTTGGCGGCGTCTTCACAGAACTCGTAGGCTACCCGGTACACCCCTTCGTGGTACCCGCTGAAATGAAAGAGAAAAGTTACGGTATCACAAGACCGACGGGTCTGAGACGAGTTCCAGAATACCTGGATCCCAAACGGGTGGGCGTGAGCGAGTGAGCGAGTGAGTGAGTGACTGGGTGCGGCATAAGTTGAATAAGTGAGTCTTGGTACTTTGAATCTGGAGATACTCACGCGAACGTGGGGCCGAAGATGTAGAAGTTTTCCAGGGCCTTGGTGAGGTCTGAGGCCTTGTAGACACATACGTACTTCTTCAATTCGTCCACCGTGCCGGCTGGTAGGTCTATCTTTTTCTGTCTGAAACGACACAGTGTTACATTACACAATGCCATGCAACAACATAACAAGTCGCGTAAGGCGAAATTACTACATTTAGTCAAGCTGTGGAACTCATAGAATGAAACTGAACGCACTGCATTTTTTCACAATGACCGTAGTCCGCCGCTTGTGCAAAACGGAGTGAAACTGACGAGCCTGTTCAGCGTGGTAGTGGTTTCGCTGTGCTGCATAGCACGCTTTTCTGTACCTCTCTTCGTTTTAACTTTCTGAGCATGTTTTTAATCCAAACATATCATATCTATATGTTTTTGGAATCAGGAACCGACAAGGAATAAGACGAAATTGTTTTTAAATCGATTTCGGAAATTTAATTTTGATCAAAATGTTTATATTTTTAATTTTCAGAGCTTGTTTTTAATCCAAATATAACATGTTTATATGTTTTTGGAATCAGGAAATGATGTAGAATAAGATGGACGTAAATTTGGATCGTTTTATATAAAAAAAATGATTACAATTTTCAGATTTTTAATGACCAAAGTCATTAATTACTTTTTAAGCCACCAAGCTGAAATGCAATACCGAAGTCTGGCCTTTGTCGAAGATTGCTTTACAAAAAATTCAATCAATTTGATTGAAAAATGAGGGTGTGACAGTGCCGCCTCAACTTTTACAAAAAGCCGGATATGACGTCATCAAAAGTATTTATCGAAAAAATGAAAAAAAAATCCGGGGATATCATTCCCAGGAACTCTCATGTCAAATTTCATAAAGATCGATCCAGTAGTTTAGTCTGAATCGCTCTACACACATACACGCACAGACAGACAGACAGACACACACACATACACCACGACCCTCGTCTCGATTCCCCCTCTATGTTAAAACATTTAGTCAAAACTTGACTAAATGTTAAAAAAATAAAAGCAGTAGAGTTCATGTGAGGCACTTCAGTCATTTTTTGTATGTAGATCTGCATTCAGTTAAAAAAAAAAAAAAAACAATCGTTGGGTGACATGCATTTTACGCTATATCGCTATCTGAGCAGGGATTAACCCTGGATACATGCCCTCTAAAAAAAAGTATGTATTATCATTATTAATATTCTGCCAAGGGGGGAAAACTACAACAAAATATTTTTAATGTTGGTGTGAGAGACTTCTAATTTCTGTGCTTTTTGTCCAGACGAGTTTTGGTTGCAATACATACGGGTTTATGAGGATGTAATGTTAAAGGGTAAATATTTTGGAAATGCAAACAAGCTTTTACCTGCCAAGGTCCAAAATTGTTTCCAGCCTGACCGCCCCCTCCAGGTGAACATGTAACTCCACCTGTAATTATCACAAACAGTGAAACACAGACACACGCACGCACGCACGCACATACGCAAAACACACACACACATACACACACACACACACACACATACACACACACACACACACACACACACACATGTTCAGTTGTCCTAATTATGACATTTTGGCACAACGGGACAGCCATAAACGCCACCAATATAATATTAAACGGGAGCGTGTGCGTGAGCTGTGTGTGTGTGTGTGTGTTTTTTTGTGTGTGTTTTTGTGTGTGTGTGTGTGTGTGTGTGTGTGTGCGAGTGTGTGTGTGTTTATGTCAGTATGTGCGTGCGTCCGTCCGTCCGTCCGTCCGTCCGTTCGTACGTGCATGTTTTTGCGCATGTTTGCGTGCGCGCCGTGCATGCGTGTGTACGTGCGGGTGTTTTGAGTCAGCAGGCTGTTTGTGACAACCTCAGCGCGGAACAAGTCGAAAAGTTTCCCCCAGCACAAAATCACAAATTAAATCTTTAGAATTTAAGTCAGTCTCGCTTGACGGGGTCTGCTTATGTCAATAGTCCCCCCCCCCCTTACCCCCCTACCCCCCCCCCCCCCCCCCCCCGATGAATGGAACAAATATCAGTGCACCGTGATCTAGTCATTTTAGTATTAGGCTATTCTTTTGTCAGCGTCGGTCATCTTTAATAGGTGTGTATGTGTGTGTGTGTGTGTGTGTGTGTGTGTGTGTGTGTGTGTGTGTGTGTGCCCGCGCGTGCGCTTTCGTGCGTGTGCGCGGTTTGACTTTGTGTATGTGTGCGTGCATGTGTGCGCGTGTATGTACGTGCTTGTCTCTGTGCGTGTGTATTTTGTGTGCTTCCTTCTGTGCGAGTTTGTCTGTGTGTTGATTAGCACATAATTATGCTTTAATTAAACACATGACATTATTTTGTTTTACGGAAGACGAGTGCTGCCAAAAGAAACATTCATCTGAACAACAACTGAAAGCACAGTGGCCAACAGGTCTCTTTCAGCTGGCGAAATGAAGTCAGCTATAGTGAAACCCCCTTTTTAAGACCCCCCCCCCCCCCCAATTTAATACTTCCTCCTTTTTAAGACCTTCATTTTACAGCTTGTGTGCTCATAACCTCTATAAATTAACCTTCTTTGTAATGAAGACTCCCCCCTTTGTAAGACTCCCTCCTATTAAAGACTTCTCCTTTTAAAGGCCTGATTTTCTCAAATATGTTGAGGGCTTCAAATGGGGGCCGGGTTCCGTTATAACTGAACCTCCCACCATACCACACTGACTCAAGACACAACTTGTGTCGATCTATTCTGAGTAAACGACTTTTGGGAGTGCAGAGTTCCGCTTTGCAGTGCACAGTAAATAGTGACACAAAGACAAGTCTGCCCCACTCCATGTCATTCTGTGTTTGTGGCTGGCTTATCATCGTGGGACAGAGTACAGGCGCATGAAAAGTTTCCAGGTCGAAGTTTAGTTACCGCATGAAGTTGGCCTTTATCACCATTGCGATTTATAGTCTCTGTAAATCGGTCAATTGTGTCAAAATGCGCCAAAACCACATGGTGCTAGACACGGTTAAAATGACATTATTTTTGTTGCCGGTCGCTGCAATGCTGTTTTTATATGTTATACTCTTACTTTCTGCCTATGTCTTAATCCCAAGCGCAAGACAAATTCTTCTATGTGAAAATTGAAGCCAATAAAATTTGAGTTGAGTTGAGATGAGTTGAGTTGAGCTTTGTGAAAAATGCCTCAAACTACCTTAGCCTAATCTGACCATCTGTTGCTAGTTTGATGTAGGCTATGTTTTAGTAGTCCGGGAATTACAAGCTGAAACATATTTTTTTTTAAATAAAGCTTTTAAAATGTTCATAATTTTTTTTATTGATTTCATTCTGGTGCCACTGAGTGTTCACGTCTGAGCCCCTAATGCCTCTGCTGCTTTGGAAAACTCGGCCTGGCCTGCCCTAGCTAGCACTGAGTACACATAGCCTGCAAGTGGCTTTCATGCTCAGCAGCATCAGTATATATGGATAACGGGGAAAAAGAGGTGAAAAGTGTGGTGTGGTTATGGTAGCACAACCTTGCCAAAGTGCTGGCGGAATCCTTAGCAGAAAAAGGTTGACCTCGCGTATGGGAACTCGAACAAACACCCCGTCCCCCAACACACAGAAGCACACGCACACACACACACACACACACACACACACACACACACACACACACACACACACACACACACACACTGACTCACACACATACACCATTAGACGTAGACAGACAGACAGACAGACACACACACACACACACACGCACACACACACACACACACACTGCGACTAACACATCCCTCAACAAAACTTGGTTCAGGCGCCTGTTGTGTCAGGCGCACACACTGCCTACCCCTAGACCACGGACCTACATTGCCTAGACTCTCTTCCTCTCGTTTACCCCACATTTGACTCTTGGGCCCAAAGCAAGGTTGTACAAACAATCACTGATCGAGGGCTTCAGTCGATGCAACCAGGTCACATAGCTCTGGCTGTGTCTGTCATTCAATGATGGTGTCCATGTTATATAGTGCTATATGTTTTATGTAAAATCAATGTCTTGTTTGTATTATTGTTATGTACCACCCCTGAATTTCTCTATGAGATAATAAAGTATTCTTATTCTTAATATCGTAGCGAAACATTCACCAATTGTATACAATAAGCCTTTACTCGACCAACAGTTCTCAGTGGCATTGGTATGGCACTAGAGCAGAAGATAATCATTTGCAGAGCAGATTGGCCAGATGATACAGTATAATCATTGTGCAGAGAAGCCTCTTACCTTAATAGGAAACTGCTTGAGGATATCCTCTCGTGTTATAGAAGCCGCTGAGTCCATCGCTAGTGGAATGATTTTTGTGCACAGACAACAGGAGCACAAATCGTTTCTCCTATCTTCACAGCACTGACAAGTCGGCCAGTTCAATTGCACGCGGGATAATTGTGTATGGCTGGCAGATAGTGTCAAAAGTGACGCGTGAGTCCGTTGCGAATCAAACGCCTTGTGCGGTGTGACACCATCTCCATTCCACACGAGCTCTCTCAGTTATCTGAATGAAGTGCTTCCTAAATCCTCTGCGAACTTAAATCACGTAGAAAATGTAAATCAGTGGCTAGCAGATACCGTCAAAACTGACTGACTGACGCGTCTGAATTGGCTATCTAAGCATATTTCAGTTTGATGCCGGTGTAGGATCCGGTCCGGTCCCCCCTCTGAAGTAGTCCCCCGGGGGACCAATTCGTGGCAAAAACTACTCTATAATGGTCCCCCCTTAGACATCCAGCCTCGTTGGCTCACGTAAGTGTAGCCTATGCGATCGTAACTTTGTCTGTCTGTGCGTTTGTGCGTGTGTGTGTGCGTGTGTGTGTGTGTTTGTGCGTGTGTATGTCTGTGGTAGAAACTTTAACATTTCGTCATTTGAAGACGTCACATTATGGCGTAAGAGGGTTAGACGTCACGCGAAGGAATTACTGAAAGTCTCGGTTTTGAGCGGGCCGAGACTAGTTGGAAGGCAAGAGTTATCTTTTTCTTTTCATGTCTTGGCGTCTCAAATCTTATTAGTCAGAAAGCGCATGCACGTAGTCTCGACCAGCGCGTGGTGTGCTTCTTTCTGAGTACTTTACGTCACAAATTGTACTTTACGTACTTGATGATGACGTAAGTTAATTGTATGTGTTCTATTTCGTTGACTGAGCACGGCCGGGACCAGTTGGCGTGAGCGCTGGGATTTCGAGTTTCATTCGACATGTCAATGCATCGCAGTATGAAATAATACAGGTAGGAGGGTTAGTTCTTGTACTTTGGGTCAACCAAAGTCGATAAATGCATTCTTCACTATGGTATTGAGTCTGATTTCGTCGTCTATCTTGAATCAAAAAGCACTCTTCTTACAAAAAAACCCAACTTCGTTGCGAGCTACGGCGAAGCTTCGCATGTCAAAACTTGAGAAGCGATGTTGGGGTCAAAGTACCACGCCGTAGCTGTGGGTTTTTGGTATTAAGACTTTGCGAAGCTTCGTGTAGTGAGTTTGTGTTACTGTTTGTCTATTTCTTACGTGAGCCTTGAAGGCTTCGCCTCTTGTTTTTCTTAGGCATTCAAGCCATTTTTGGCTCACGTAAGTGTAGCCTATGCGATGATAAACTTTGTCTGTCTGTGCGTGCGTGCGTGCGTGCGTGCGTGCGTGCGTGCGTGTGTGTGTGTGTGATAGAAACTTTAACATTTCCGAGTCTATGGATAAAGCTCGCATAAGAAGATTACGTCTCGGTCAAAAGTGTTTGACGTGTGTGATAGAAACTATTTGAAGACGTCACATTATGACGTAAGAGGGTTAGACGTCACGCAAAGGAATTACTGAAAGTCTCGGTCATTTTTATTGTGAGCGGGCCGAGACTACTTGGCAGATCCAGGGTCTCGCTTTCTTGCACAGTTTCACCTATGCTTACTGTGTGTGTGTGTGTGTGTGTGTGTGTGTGTGTGTGTGTGTGTGTGTGTGTGTGTGTGTGTGTGTGTGTGTGTGTGTGTGTGTGTGTGTGACGGAGTGATTGAGTTTGTGTTACTGTTTGTCGATTTCTTACGTGAGCCTTGAAGGCTTCGCCTCTTGTCAATCTATATCTTCGTCCGGTATTATGTAGTGCACAGACAGCAATCTCTTTGTTTTTTGACTATATTTTGCAGAAAATAAAATAGATCTGATTTATAACGCCGTTCAACAGAAAAATCACATGAAATAAAATGAATAATAAATAAATACTGATAAGAAGAAATGAAAGCAGTCTCTGATTCTTTCCTTTCTTTTCTCTGAAATTGCTGGTAACATTACTAACATTGTAACAAGAAAAACGAGGCTGGATGTCTAAGGGGGGACCATTAAGGCTGTTCTTAACCAGACGAACCATTGGTTCGCCGAACTAAGGTTCGCGAACCATGGTTTGTGTCTTAACTGGGTGAACTTGTTCGGCAAACTCAAGGACTAGTTCGTCCAGTTAAGACACGAAACCTGGATCGCCGACAAACGAGGGGAGCTCACTCCGAGTCGACAATAAAAGCAAGTAAGTTATTCCCCTTCCAAAAATGGCTGCCTCCAAGACGAAATCACCGATTGAGTGGTAACTCCGTGCTGGTTGTCGATTTGGGTCTCTCCTTCCGACTTGATCATGGTGCACGAAACCTGGTAATCTTGAACTTTAGTGTGTTAAATTCATAGCTCAGAATCGAGTGGCATACTTTACTTATTTTAGATCCAAGTACCTGTAATCAAGCCCAAGAACATTTATCATGAAATTAATTGACGGATTAAGCTCCAAACCTAAGCATAATTAATTAATTTGGTTGTTTGATCGGCGAAAATGGCGTAGGTTGTCAACCAAGGGACTTCAATTACACGACAAAGTTGCCTCCCCTGTCCGCTGACACGGATAATTCCTTCTTTGACGCATGTAAACAAAATGCATTCGTACCAGAGTACGCTATGATTCGTACAGTTCATCGGAGTTCATTCCGTGACTTTAAAGGGATCTAAAAGACTTGTTATGATTACAAGTGCAGGTTCTCCAAATTTGGAGGCTTGAATGCCTCTGAATTATGAGCTATGAATTTAACACATTAAAGTTCAAGATTACCCGAAGCCTTCCATGTCATTTACCCTCCTGGGTTAAAGGTTATAAATTGATTCGAGAAAATAACATGACTGGTATGGACTGATCATTGTGTCTACCGTGGAGCCATCGGGGTTCTATGGGAAATGCTACACAAAAAAACTTGCCTGTGAAAAGGGAAAGACGGTGACCAAAAATAAATGATGATAGCGATATTTCTAATTGTGGATCAGCAGAGTCGAGAAGCATACATGATGTTTACCAAAGTGTGTGTGCGTGTCTGTCTGTCCACGTGTGTGTTTGAGCTCTTTTCGGTACAGAATATGAGTTTGGGGATTGAGTGAAGAGGGAGACCTAAAAAAAAAACTACTCGGTATTTTGGTTCTTTTTATCACAATTCAGTCTGTTTTAATTTTCAAGTTATATCAGAAATTTTCTATTTGCACTGATACACTGGAATCCCTTGTGGATGTATTGCTTTAAGGGTCTACAAATAGTACTACTGAACCAAAATCATCCTGTTTCTTTACGTTTTGAGCAATTCAATTGTCTTGTTTTTTTGTTTTTTAAAAATTTGATTCCTCTTCATTCTTCTCAAAAAAAAGCTTTCATTGCGATAAACAAAACATTACTGGATAGACATTTTCTTGGAGAACGTCTGTATTAGCAAGCATTTAAAGTAGGAGGACGATATGGAACGTGCAATAAAAGGATGTGCTTTAGCTTTCTGTCTCATCATTTATAAATGTTGCCCTTCAATCACACACACACACACACACTTTTGATCCAGCTCCAACCATATTTCATAAGGCTTTATTCAGGGTTGTCTCTTGTTCTTAAACATCCGATTTCTAAGCACACGTCTGTGCTGAGAATATGAACATGAACCGATATGAACATCAATGTCAGCCGCCTTTTTATTATGAAATAATGTTCATTTGTGTTCCAAACACTTCCGAAGAATACTTGTTGGTGTGTCTTCAGTCGCCCTGACATCATCACAACTCGACCCTGTCCTGCAAAAATACAAATATATACAGGGTGACACCCAAACATTCAACCCAAACAAATGCTTATTTCTTTAACATCTGTTGACCGAATTAGTTATCTTTCTTTTTTGTCTTTCTTTTTTTGTTGGTCCCTGTCCTGTCCTGTCTTGTCTTGTCATGCCTTGTCTTGTCATCCCTCTATTGGCCTTCTGGCAACCTTTTCCTAACTTGTCTTGTCTTGCCATGTCTTGTCTTGTCTTGTATTGTATATACATTTAGCATACATTTGGGTAAAGGTTTGCGAACAGGTAAGGGGTGTAAGAGAGAGACAGAGACAGAGACAGAGAGAGAGATGGTGGTGGTCTATGTTACATTACACAGGTCAACACAGTTGCAAGTTCATAGGTTAAAGGCTGCCCTTTTCGTAGCGTTCATTAATTAATTCCTATTGTTTACATGTGCCAATAATGTTATAAAACTGTACCTAAGGGGATATAATAACGATTGGCTGTAGCTTTCAAAAACAGAAAAAATTATTTCAGTATTGCAAAGTGGTGTTGATAGTGTCGAATGTAAACAGAACAGTCTCAAAGTGAAAGTGGATGTTTTCCGGAAATTGCGAAGTTAACAAGAATACAGAAAAGCGCGCTTTCCTGCTTAGCACAATCCGCTACCGCGCTAATCTGGCGTGTCAATATCACTACGTTTTGCACGTGGAAGGTGAGCGATTTCCTTCACGCGGGGATTGACGAAGCTGTACTGTCTGTGTTGACGGTCTAAAAATAGCCCAAGCCCTGGAGAACTGTTTCTAAAGATAGCAATAAACTTGATAAAGAATTGATTATTTCTTGTAATTGGTAAGGACTTCAAACCTAAAACTTTGCAGGAAGCTTAATTTATACATCCCCGCAACGATGGGAAAAGCCTTGGAAGTAAGTAAACTAATTAAATAGGACTTTGTCAGCCTTTAAATGAGGGGTTATTGTGTATAGTGAGGAAATAATTTTCTGATGTATTTTTAATTCATTATTGGTGTTTTATGCAAAACGTACGGTCAATATTGAAAGTTTAAAAAAGGTACTGCCCTCACATTAATACGAAGGCGGGATCAAAGCTGGATAAGACAAGGTACGGCAATTTCGACCCGGAGGTCTCTTTCAGGGCGCACAGAGGATGAGACAACACAGGAGAAAAAAAACAACCCCACAGATAATAGCACACGGAAGGAACGATTACAGCAGTTATAATTAAATTACTTTGTGGGTCAGGGTTTTTTAGGAGTACAGGGGAAACCCCTTTTAAGACCTTAAAAAATGTGAGAAAATCAAGTCTTAAAATGGAAGGGGTCTAAAAATGGGGGTAATTTACAGGTTATGAACAGAACATCTTCTTCTTCTTCAGCGTTCCAGAAATTCTGGTGACGTGTGAGCTCGTTTGCCCATTTGGGTTTCCCACACTATACTCTGAGAGCATAGTCAGCTTCACTCCGCTTTCGTTGAGTAGGCATGCTGGGTATTCTCGTGTTTCCATAACCCACCGAACTCCGACATGGTTTACAGGATCTTTTCCGTGCGCACTTGGTCTTGTGCTTGCGTGTACACACGAAGGGGATTAAGTCACTAAGCAGGTCTGCACATAAGTTGACCTGGGAGATCGGAAAAATCTCCACTCTTAACCCACCAGGCGGCAGCGACCGGGATTCGAACTCACGACCTCCCGATTAGGAGGCTGACGTCTTACCACTGCGCGCCACTTCACCCGTCACAGAACATCTAAAGAAGCAAGATCTTAAAAAGGAGGAAGTCTGAAATGAATGGGTCTGAAAGGGGGGTTCCACTGTGGAAAAGTACCTGTCAGTTTACCTGTATGTATTAGGACCGGGTGGCCGAGTGGTAACGCACTTGCGCTCGGAAGCGAGTTCGACCCTGGGTCAGGGCGTTAGCAATTTTCTCCCCCCTTTCCTAACCTAGGTGGTGGGTTCAAGTGCTAGTCTTTCGGATGAGACGAAAAACCGAGGTCCCTTCCGTGTACACTACATTGGGGTGTGCACGTTAAAGATCCCACGATTGACAAAAGGGTCTTTCCTGGCAAAATTGTATAGGCATAGATAAAAATGTCCACCAAAATACCCGTGTGACTTGGAATAATAGGCCGTGAAAAGTAGGATATGCGCCGAAATGGCTGCGATCTGCTGGCCGATGTGAATGCGTGATGTATTGTGTAAAAAAATTCCATCTCACACGGCATAAATAAATCCCTGCGCCTTGAATATGTGCGCGATATAAATTGCATAAAAATAAAAAAAATAAAAAAATTAAAATCCCTGCGCTTAGAACTGTACCCACGGAATACGCGCAATATAAGCCTCATATTGATTGATTGAATAAGACCACCCCTGACATGCGGCACATACCAACTATCTACAAGTGCTTTGTGTGAACAGTAAAAAAAATTGTTTTCCTTTTTGCGAATTCATTTCATTAAACACAACAACAACAAAATTCATCAAATTCCAGCTGAGCAGAACGGCTTTCACAATTATCACTGGGCCTTTTAAGGCATGTTCCTCACCATATTACCCAGCATATCAGACACCACATGTTTGACTAGGTTTTTACATGGGAACAACAAGACTATACAGGATGGTAAAAAAACCTCCCTATTTTCTTTTTAATCACATTTTTGACTGCGAAAAAAAAAGAGATCAAAAAGGAAATATGGCGCTTTTTTTTAGACACCCCTTTTTACGTCCAGCTTCTTTTGGTGGAGATTCAAGTTACAGACACATGTGAAATTCATTAAGCAAAAAGGTTCCCACTATGCACTGCCACAGAACACAACCAGGTTATTAATGTGCGGTACAGTGTATAATTATGTTTAAGTAAAAGGATGCCCTTCTTTTGTTTAATTGGAGCATCTATGATGTCTGACATTTTGGTTCTAACGGTAAGGAACGTATGTTTAGGCTCTAATAAGGACAGTTTGTCTTGTCAAAAGCCTCATGCATATTCCTTCCTCCCCATGCAAGACTTTCTTTTATTTGAATATCTGCCTTTATAGTACAAAAATCAAATAAAAAGGTCGCACTCTGCGCATAGCGACAAAAATCGCAATTTTACCAAGAAAACCTCACACTCTTTATGTGGAGAAAGACCCTGACTGTTGCAGTATGTTATGCATTTGAAAACATCTGAAATTGTGTACTTGAATTCTACAGTTTGATCAGTTCTGTGTGTTTAAAAAGTTACCTTGATCATTCTGACATGCTCTTGCTCAAATCACATCCCAGACAATATTGTAGACTCCATTGATAGACGCTGTGGTGCATGGGAGAACTGCATTCTGAGGAAACGAAAAAAATATACACTGAGGAAGAACAGTCACAACAACATTTGCAGCAGCAACAGGCTATATAATTTTATTCAAAGAACACTTAAATAAGGTAAAATGAAAATCAGTGTTGTGTCAGTAAATTTGATTTGGGGGAGATGGAAGGATTGGGGTGGGGGTTTAGAGGCGGGGATAGAAGGATAGCTGGGAACCGGGGAAGGTGGGGTGGCTAACACAGTTTGATCATGTAATGACTGGTACAATGTTTAATATATCTAAAAAGGCAGCAACTCTGTAATGCGTTATGTGAACCAACTTCTCCATAAACTAAATAAAGATCAGTAAAAGTTACCTCTTTCATTCTGGAATCTTTTTGGTCCCATCACAGCTCAGACGCAGACTCAATGGACAGATACTGTAATGATGAAAATAACACCAGCAATTTAAGGGAGAACAAGAATTATGCAGAGAGGAAAAACAGTAATGAGTAAGAACAACAGCAGCAGCAGCAGCAGACTCAATACTCTTACTCTACATAACACTCTCACTGAATGACTGATTCAGTAACTAAATCCCAGTGAAGTGCAAGTGATCAAAATTACTTATGTAAAAACAGAGAAATAGAGAGAGAGAGAGAGAGAGAGAGAGAGAGAGAGAGAGAGAGAGAGAGAGAGACAGACAGACACAGACAGACAGACAGACAGGCAGAGACAATGCGAATGTGTGTGTGTGTGTGTGTGTGTGTGTGTGTGTGTGTGTGTGTGTGTGTGTGTGTGTGTGTGTACATGGGAAATGCAGTGCCATTGAAAACAAACACTTGCTTCATTTAAATATCAACAGTTATACAACATAAGAGGCACTAGAAAAGTTGTACATGAAAATAAATGTTGCTCTTGCTGATGGAAAAAGAGCAGGGGGAGAGGGTCGATGTTGCTTGCACTTGCAGATAATTATGCACTAACATCCAGCTGTTTTTCTGGGTGTACTGTAACCCTGTAATGTTTAAGCAGAAATGTTTGTGGATCACGTTATGCTTCTGCTTTTAGATCAGTTTGAGTATTTGCAATATTACCTGGATCATTGCGGCATCCTCTTGATCACATCACATTTGAGACTTTGACCTATATAGACTCCATGGGCAGACGCTGAAGTTATTACAAGGGCATTCTGAAAAATGACAATACAAAATTTATGCAGAGATGTAGAACTTTACATTACACTTACAGAAGCAACAACCAGAGAGCTGATTTATACAGGTAGAGAGAGAGAGAAAGAGAAGAAGAAGTAAAAGAAAAAAGAGAGCATAGAAAGAGAGAGGGGGTGGGGGATGGGGCAAAGGGAGTGTGTAATGTGACGTGAGGAAGGGGAAGAGCAATGGAAAATGAAACTCTCAGTACTTTTAATTTATATTAACAGTTATGGAACTATTTGAGCACTCCCCATAACCACAAACAAGGTACAGACGGCAACATATGTTGCACGGAAGGGTGGGGGTAGTTGGACTGGAGAGTGTTGTTATGGGTTTAGGGTGGAGCTGGGGCGGAGTGTGTATGTAACTTGATAATAATAAGCATGATCAGTTAGTGCTAACAACTATCTTGATCTTCACAGACATAAATTGCACAATGATTTCACCACCATGTACCTTTATTTTTGCCCTTGAGTTAGGTGGAAGACAATGTTGAGTGGTGAACGCAAGTTGTATTGATCACTGGGTCATCCTGCGGTCCGGGCCATTGATCTGCACATTGCACCAGCACAAACAAACACAATGTTATGATCTCAATCAGCCTGCATGGTCAATCATGAATCTAAGAACACAAACACTGTCCAGATCTAATTGAAAACGAGATCATCATTACTTGGGAAATTCAATGAAAATCTAGCAGTCAACGAAGCAGATAGATCTGTCCTTGCGATTGTTGTTGCAAGCAGATAAATGTGTGAACTTCCTTATCTCAACGTTATCATTCAACATATTGATATTTTGCCTGATGGATGTTGTGCCGATGAGATAAACAAACAATCAAAATCAAAGTCATAAACTTTTGAAGAAAAAAATTAAACAAATTGAGCAGAAAGAATCTAGCTTACTGCTGTGCTGATTTCGACAAAATCAATGCGTTTACATGCCGAAGTCATTCCTGCTTTTATTCATATCATACTAGATGATCCTAATGCACAACAATACGAAAACGAGCTCAGCGAAATGAGTAACACTGCCTCACCTGCACTAACACAATGCTGCAGAAGCGAAGGTCGTCTACGACTGGAAATTTCGAAGTCGAACAGCGGCGTGTTTTCACTATCAGCGGTTGTCTTGCTCGGAAAAGTGAAAAGCTTAACTTGAAATCGAACGGAAGTCACCATTCTACCTTTTCGTTCAAGCGTTGTTTTTATAAAATCTCAGAAAATGTAATTTTGACTTGGGTGATTTCGTCCGCCATTGAGATTCAGTTTTTCAATAATTTGTCTTCCTCCTTGGCAGAAGAGTCAAAGGTTCGGCCCGATCTTCAAGGTTCCCAAGACATGACTTGCAAACCCCGAACCTAGTTCGCCGAACCTCCCAAACCTAGTTCGAAAACTCAGGTTCGTCTGGTTAAGAACCAAGACAAGTTCGCCGAACCAGTCTTGAGGTTCGCCGAACCCCACGAACCTAGTTCGCGAACCAAAGGTTCGTCTGGTTAAGAACAGCCTTTATAGAGCAGTTTTTGCCACGAATTGGTCCCCCGGGGGACTACTTCAGAGGGGGGACCGGACCGGATCCTACACCGGTGTGACGATGACATCTTGGCCCCGTGGTCATATTACGATTTGCGGCCTCGTTGATCTTGTATAAACTCCACACTTGACAAAAAAATCCTTCGATAGTACTGATGAGCGACCTTGGGTACCTTACATTCATGGGGCCAAATTTGTCCAACCAATTTTTTGTATTTAACTTAGAAATTTGATTAATCCTAAAATGTTTTCCTTCTCATTCAAGGGACGTAACTCGGTACACGTTTTCGAAGAAATCGATTTTGGGGGTGAAATCTATTCAATTACACCACCAATTTTCTTCACATGCAAGAAACTGACATGCTTTTCGTCCTTAAATAATTTCACTTCTTTCATTTTACCAGGAAACAACATTTCAGTCTTGAGAAAATATCGAGGGGGTAATATGACCTGCCGGCAGCATTTTTTACACAGAACCCGGCTTAACAAGCACATATTAATTAAGCCTCCTCCTGAGATTCGATTACTCGCCTGTCTTGTTGATCTCGCACAAACTCCATTCTGACTATCCTCTCAAATCGGTACACTTATTTGAGGGGAAAAAGCATGTCACTTTCTTGCAAGTGAACGAAATTCGTGGTGATAGTCAGTGTGGAGTTTATCCGAGATCTAATATAGGTCCCTGTCCGAGATCAACTGATAACTAGGCTGGTGAGTGTGCTCGTCACAGTCGCGTTACTGACACCGGGCAATTGGGCAATGTCAGGTCAGGTCAGGAGATTAAACACTGATTTAGCACCATTAACATGTAGCAACGCAATATGTCACTTGTGTGTGTGCAGGGACCTATATTATAGGTGTATAGTGTGTGTGTGTGTGTGTGTGTGTCACGGTACGGTGTGCACGTGTGTGTGTGTGTGTGTGTCACTGTGTGACGGTGTGTGTGTGTGTGTGTGAGTGTGTGTGGCTGTGTGTGTGTGTGTGTGCACTCAGGGATGTCGCCAGTGGTTTGGACTGGTCAGTTTATAGAGAGTGTCAGTGTCTGCCTGCCTGCATCAGCCTCGATCGTGACTGACACACACACGCGCACAGGGTAGGTTCTGCAGACTGCGATTTCATTCTCTCAATTCCAAGGGAAATAACTCTTGCGAAGTGTGGTAATCATCAGACATGGCGGCGGAGAGACGAGCAAGGATTTACTCTGCGAGTGTCATTTGCTTTTCTTTCAGAGAGCTAGCCGTTTGAATCGTCAGTACTGACACAGAGCAAAACTTATCATTATGGTATGTGATAGTTTGAAACTAGATACCGGCTTTTGCATGAATGACTGCATAAGGAAGTGTCACACAAGATCGTTTTTGGGCACGTCCCCGAGCATTTGTTTTGATGTCCAAGTTCCCGAAGTTTAGTTGGAAGACTTGAAGATAGTGTCAAACTTAACAACAGCTGTCCTAATTTTGATACAGGTGAACTCTTAAACCATAAATCTAAAATTGGGTATACTGTCATTAATAATGTGATTTATTGCAACGAAGTGGATTCACAGCGCGCGGCGCGTTGTGCAGCGTTGCGATTCACAACGCGCGGCACTACGAGGAGCGCTGCGATTCACGACGACCGATGTATTCTGCTGTTACATTTCCTTCACAATCGCAAAGTTTTCAACAGCTACATCTATCTGATCTATTTGAGAAATAAAACTGTCAGTAAAACGAAAAACAGACCTCTCTCTCACTCTTTCAACTAAATTCACCATAATTATATCGAAGTGGATTCACAGCGCGCGGCGCGTTGTGCAGCGTTGCGATTTACGACGCGCGATGTATTCTGCCGATACATTTCCTTCACAATCGCAAAGTTTACAACAGCTACATCTATCTGATCTATTTGAGAAACGAAAAACAGAGCTCCATTCTCTCTCTCTCACTCTTTCAACTGAATTCACCATATATCGCTGCGCCGATGTAAAAACATGCCTACCTCTGCTGAACAATCCTTCTCATTGCGGTCAATGCGCACGCACCAATCTTGGACGTACAAAATGCGACCCTTTGACCGATCGAACCATGGGTTAGGGTTCGGGTTAGGGTTAGGATTAGGGTTAGGATTAGGGTAAGAGTTAGGGTTAGGTTGTTCACGACCTGATTAATCTCCCCATGTTAGGGCATGCGCATTGACCGCAATGAGAAGGATTGTTCAGGCAGAGTTTTCAGTTCGTGACACCGGCCTTGAATACTTGGCAGTCATATCACTACATGTCATTGCAATGGCTTCTACTATATGGAAAGGAGCTGAGTTTTTAAACTGGGATGATGTTTTTAAACAATTATCCGAGTACAGTGCCGCGGAACTGTTAATCGGTGTCACACCAGTTAACACTTCAGCAGCCATTTTGGAATTCGCGCATGCGCAGATCGGTTTTTCAGTGGTTTTGTTTCCGGTTGATTTGAACGCGTATATATATTCAGTCTGCAGAAAGTGCAATTTTGTAGTCTTGCAGCCCTGAAGTTGCTTTTGAGTGTCCAAAGAAAGAGTGTAAAATGTTGCTGATAATCATGCATGTACAACAATAAAGCGCGTTAACAATCTGCGCTGGTGAGAGCAATAGCCGCGCTCTGGGAATCGCTGCGCTGCACAACGCGCCGCGCTCTGTGAATTGCCGCGCTGCACAGCGCGCCGCGCTCTGTGAATCGCTTGCCTTATTGCAAGTCACCTTGAATTTCAGATGCTTGACCCAGTTTCCAAAGAGCAGCTGTTTACTGTTAGTGTTACTAGTGTTAGCTCTGCTGCCGCAATAATGTCATCACTGACATTGAACACAAACGTGTTGACGAAGTGACAACTGCTGCTCCGCTGACAATAACCTGAATAAGAATCTGAAGATTATTGGATGTCAGAGACATTTTAAAGTAAACTGAATGATTACATTTCTGTTTCAAGTTTGGCAAGTGCTAGAATTTTACATTAGAGTCTGTTTTTACCCTCATTTAGAAACCTCCAAGTATATGTTACGATAGCTTTGTAATGTAGGCTTGAAAGTCTGGCTAAGGTTTGTACTTAAAAATACTGTCCCAAGTAACCTTCCCACTTGGATCCCATGTTGGCCCCGAGTGGGAGCCCAGTGGGAAATAAATGGGACACGAGTGGGATAAGGGTGGGAAATGAGTGGGATTCAGGTGGGAAACGAGTGGAATTCAGGTGGGAAACAAGTGGGATTCAGGTGGGAAACAAGTGGGGTTCAAATTGGAAACGTGTGGGACTGCAGTGAGAAATGAGTGTTAAAATGATTGCATAACATAATGCTGGAACAAACTTTGGGACTCTGTGCCAAATCATGAAGCGTAGGGATGAGCGATTTTAAAAATCATCAGTGTAACTAGAAAAAACAACAAGAACAACTCATACACACAGATACATATTCAGGCACACACACTAGTTTTTGATCACTCAAATCAACTTGATGCTGGATTACGAGTGCGCGCGGCGCCACGTGGGAAAGCCGTGTTCATGCGCTCATCAACCTTTGAGTTTGACAGTAATCCCACTAATCGTCTTCGCTTTGTTGAATATGAAGCCGCCATTATATCACTCGGTGTTCTTCAGATGTAATCTTTGATCCATGCACATGCAATACTCGCGTGCACAGAACGTATTCACAGTATATTCGTCGGCAATTGTAACAAAATTCAAACACTCTCGATCGGCAGGCACTGCCCAAAACTGAACAGGGCAGAATAATAGTCCCGCAGTGAAAACAAGAATCCTTGAAAATATTTAGTCATCACTTGAGTAAATAAACCATTATAGAGACAACAGAACTGCAATAATTACACACATATAAAATACTTCAGTGTATTTTGAATGATAGTATTCTTCAACGTTTGCTACGATTCAAACGAGTCTAGTGTAAACAGCATGTGCTGTGACGTCACCGATCTCGATGGGGCAACTTGCAGACTCGCGCAGTGTGACTCGCGCTCGCAGCGTCGGAACATTTTCCTCGCACGCTGTGTGGGAACGAAGAGGGAATTCCCACTTTTATCCCATTTCTGTCGAAGTGCAAGCTTGTTTCCCAGAGACTAAGGGACGGCCCAGGTCTATACCACTGTCTTCCCATAGCTTTGACTGTGGGAGTTCTGTGGGATTCCCACTCTCCCATCCTCTTCCCACTCATTCAGCACTGGAAAACCAGTGGAAATTCAATATGCGTGTTACTTGGGATTTTGCAGGGACATGCACACATGTTATTTGTAAGTCAAAGCGCATGCATGAACATGAATAAACTTACTATTAATAATTTTAATTATAATTTTATTTTCAAGAAACATTCTGTTAAACTCAGATTTAGGGGATGGAGGTTTGATTTTCTTACAACAGTAATCATATTTTCTTAGAAATTATAATTTTTTGTCATTGGAATGGAAGGAGAGACTTTAAACAACTATCCATGCACACACTGGTACAACCATACACATATGCATGTAAGTAAATTAGTCAAACTTACGTTGACCTTTGCAAAAATATTATGCTGAACATTGTCGTTTTCATCAGGCAGTGCCTTTCAAACACACACACACTCAAAGAGGCATTTTGCCCTGCTATCATTTTCAGGAAACCCCACCAAATGAGAATCCAGCCGATTCCCCTCGCAGGGAGAACGCGGTGGAGGGGGAAGAAGAGGAGGAGGAGGAGGAGGAGGAGGAGTCTGAAGCTAACAGCGCCGACCTGCAGGATGAGCTTCAGGATTTCCGGCAACGCTGGCAGCGAGAACTCCGGGACGCCGGTCAGCTGTCCAGCTTCATGGACGCCAGAGAGGACGGCCAGACTGACGAGGATCAGGTGGGCAGAGGATGCAACATTGTGTGTGAGTGACAGAGAGAGAGTTGCGTGTGTGTACCACTTCGAGACGCTGACCAATTGTCCAGCTTCATCAAGTTCATGGATACCAGAGAGTGACGAGGATCAGGTAAGCAGAAGATGCAGCATTTGTGTGTGTTTGCACTCTGTGTGTGTGCGTGTGCGCTTACATAAAAAAGAAATGCAGGAGGCCGGACATGTCTTCTATTTTCTGTGAATCACTGAATGTTTATGTATTAGTGTGTGTGTGCGAGTTACTCTGTGTGTGTGTGTGTTAATGTTAGAGAGAGAGAGATTGTGTTGTGAGTGTGTACAACAAAAGATATCTTTGGGACACCGGTCAGCTGTCCAGCTTCATGGACGCCAGAGAGGACGGCCAGACTGACGAGGATCAGGTGGGCAGCAGATGCAAGAGTGTGTGTGTGTGTGAGAGAGAGTGTGTGCATGTGTGTGTGTACCACTACCAGAAAGAGAACTTTGGGACGCTGGGCAGTTGTCCAGCTTCATGGGCACCAGAGTGAAACGATAAGGTGGGCAGAAGATGCAGGATTTGTCTGTGTAGCAAGAGAGAGAGAGAGAGAGAGCGTGTGTGTATGTGTGCGTGTGTGTACCCCAAACGGCAAAAGAGAACTTTTAGGACGCTGGGCAGTTGTCCGTCTTCATGGGCACCAGGGAGGACAGTCAGAGTGAGAAATCACAAGTGTGCATGGGAGCTGCAGCACACAAACCCAGAAGAGGAAGAAGAAGTTCACCCTTATGCAGCAAATATTAAAGTGTGAATATTGCACAGAAAGGAGTAATGCTTGGAACAAATTATTTACAATGTTATTTTGTTTCATTTTCAGTCAAATAGAATTCTTTTGTTTTTCAATTTCACTTTCACTGTTTCAGGCCAAGAGGTTGTTTATGCAGGGGATGCAGGCTGAGCAAAATGGAGATTTGTATGGAAATTACGGAGGTGAGTCACCTTAAAGGCTTAATCTACAATAGTTTTCCTTTTAGCTTTGTTTTCAGTGGTCAAAATAGAGTGTGCTGGATATGATGAGTTTTCCTTTTGAAAACATCACAATGTAGCTAATTCAGTGATTGTTTACTGCGATGCTATTGGAGTGTTTACATTCGTGTGAATTCAAATATAACCTTCGTGGTTGAAAACGACTTTAAACACCAAATAAAGAAAGAAAGAAAGTGTGAATTCAACTTTTCCACAGTGCATGCAATCTCTGACAGAGTTATGTCCAATCATTGTCTATTATAGATTTTTTTCATACTTCATTGATTACTTAAGTAAATAAATTGACGTGGGTGTTTATTTGTTCTTGTGCAATTATTTCAGCCCTTAAAGATTTAGTAATAAGTCATTTATCCCTGTTTTGTAGGTGACAAATGACATGGATTTGTTTTTAACCTATAGTTCATACCATACCCAATAGTGAAACCAAATTGCTGATTGCGTTTTTGTAAACTGTGTGATTCGTGGGGGGGGGGGGGGGGGGGGGGGGGAGCAGGAAGAATCTGAAAGATAACTTTATTTTGTGTATCTTTGCAGCCATCGCATTCTACCGACGTGCTATGCAGTTAGTCCCAGACATTGAGTCCAAGATTGACTTCTTTCAGCACAGGAGTCCCAGACGTAAGTCATTGTATGGTTTTTGGCTCACGAAAGTGTAGCCTATGCGATGCTAACTTTTGTCTGTCTGTTCGTGCGTGCGTGCGTATGTATGTATGTCTGGGGTAGAAACTTTAACATTTGAAGACGTCACAACATTTGAAGACGTCACATTATGACGTAAGAGGGTTAGACGTCACGCGAAGGAATTACTGAAAGTGCGTATGTATGTATGTCTGTGGTAGAAACTTTAACATTTGAAGACGTCACAACATTTGAAGACGTCACATTATGACGTAAGAGGGTTAGACGTCACGCGAAGGAATTACTGAAAGTCTCGGTCATTGTTATTTTGAGCGGGCCGAGACTATTTTTTTCTTCGAAATCGGCCATTCAGATCTAGATCTAGTGTATCGCTTTCTTGCACAGTGTCACCTATGCTTACTGTGTGTGTGTGTGTGTGTATGTGTGACGGAGTGATTGAGTTTGTGTTACTGTTTGTCGATTTCTTACGTGAGCCTTGAAGGCTTCGCCTCTTGTTTAATTTTTTTTTTCAGTGGTCAAAATGGAGTTTTAACTTGATTGAAAGGAAGTTGTATTTCAGGGTATCTTGTTGTTGTGGTGGACATTTTGGGCAATTGTATTTTCCAAGGGTCATTTAACAAGATGTTGGAATAAGACAGCTGCTATTGACAGTTTATGCTTAAGTCTTTTATACATTGTTAATGTGAGTCTTGTTGACAAAACTGGAACTTGAATGTCATTCGTCAAGCGCAAGGTCATGGTATCAATTGACATTCGGCAGGAAATTCTAATACATAATATCATACTCAAGTAAGTCATCAATTAAGGGCGCCATATTTAGATAGTCGCTTCACAAACAGAGAAGCTGTACGTTTGTGTCCTTTGTACACATTTTGGTGAAATGTCGCACACATTAAATGAAAAGGTAAAACCGTTGCCAAAATGCAAGGGCATGTCTGATGTTTGTGTGAAAAAAGTTGTATTGCTCCTTCAGATTTCCTTTCTTAACACTGTGACTGATGAATGTGGATGTCACTCTCATATCTAACAATAACTTAAATCATAACCATTTTAAAATTCACCTTGTAAAGATCAAACATGCATGTTTTGTGGCTCTTCAACGTTTTACTTACTATACCAGCTGCACCAAGAGTTTTATCCAAGCATCATTCTCACATGCATGCAATGTGACCACAAGCAAATAATGATAAACTAATTGTAAGAGGACAAAATAGTTGTGAGAACCTAGTTGACTGGAGAGATATTGAAGCTGTGATTCCTGTTTCAGCTCGCCAAGATAGTGAGAGTTCTGCAGACGGCAGGTAAGCATGAATTGTTTCCCCTCATAAGTGTTTGCGGGTGCTAATGTTTGCATCACTAAAAGAAACATGGATCTCTCAAAATTAGCAGATGCACTAGTAATACAGTGGAACAATGACAACATTCCAACTGTCATTGTTTAGAATAAGTCACGGTGATATTGTTAATTCAAATTTGTACTTTGGCTTGTTAATTTTTAGCGTGATAAACAAAAAGGGTCCCAGCCTGACCGCTATAACATTTAGCGGATCACCTCAGTCCTGATTGGTCAAATAGCCACATGGGGCACTGAAATGGTAATGAGAGAATTTAGCTGTGACTCCAAAGCACTGTGTTGTGTGTGATAATGTTTCAGTGTAAAGATAACTGTACTGTGTGTGATTGTGATTCAGTGTAGTGTGTGTGGTTGTGTTTCAGTGTAGTGTGTGTGATTGTGTTTCAGTGTGCTGTGTGTGATTGTGATTTAGTGTAGTGTGTATGATTGTGTTTCAGTGTAGTGTGTGTGATTGTGTTTCAGTGTGCTGTGTGTGTGATTGTGTTTCAGTGTGCTGTGTGTGATTGTGTTTCAGTGTAGTGTGTGTGATTGTGTTTCAGTGTGCTGTGTGTGATTGTGATTTAGTGTAGTGTGTATGATTGTGTTTCAGTGTAGTGTGTGTGATTGTGTTTCAGTGTGCTGTGTGTGTGATTGTGATTCAGTGTAGTGTGTGTGATTGTGTTTCAGTGTAGTGTGTGTGATTGTGTTTGTGTGCTGTGTGTGATTGTGTTTGTGTGCTGTGTGTGATTGTGATTCAGTGTAGTGTGTGTGATTGTGTTTCAGTGTAGTGTGTGATTGTGATTCAGTGTAGTGTGTGTGATTGTGTTTCAGTGTGCTGTGTGTGATTGTGTTTCAGTGTAGTGTGTGTGATTGTGATTCAGTGTAGTGTGTGTGATTGTGTTTCAGTGTAGTGTGTGTGATTGTGTTTCAGTGTAGTGTGTGTGATTGTGATTCAATGTAGTGTGTGTGATTGTGTTTCAGTGTAGTGTGTGTGATTGTGTTTCAGTGTAGTGTGTGTGATTGTGATTCAGTGTAGTGTGTGTGATTGTGTTTCAGTGTAGTGTGTGTGATTGTGATTCAGTGTAGTGTGTGTGATTGTGTTTCAGTGTAGTGTGTGTGATTGTGATTCAGTGTAGTGTGTGTGATTGTGATTTAGTGTAGTGTGTGTGATTGTGTTTCAATGTAGTGTGTATGATTGTGTTTCAGTGTAGTGTGTGTGATTGTGTTTCAGTGTGCTGTGTGTGTGATTGTGATTCAGTGTAGTGTGTGTGATTGTGTTTCAGTGTGCTGTGTGTGATTGTGATTTAGTGTAGTGTGTGTGATTGTGTTTCAATGTAGTGTGTGTGATTGTGATTTAGTGTAGTGTGTGTGATTGTGTTTCAATGTAGTGTGTGTGATTGTGATTCAGTGTGCTGTGTGTGATTGTGATTTAGTGTAGTGTGTGTGATTGTGTTTCAATGTAGTGTGTGTGATTGTGATTCGGTGTAGTGTGTGTGATTGTGATTCAGTGTAGTGTGTGTGATTGTGTTTCAGTGTAGTGTGTGTGATTGTGATTCAGTGTAGTGTGTGTGATTGTGTTTCAGTGTAGTGTGTGTGATTGTGTTTCAGTGTAGTGTGTGTGTGATTGTGTTTCAGTGTAGTGTGTGTGATTGTGTTTCAGTGTAGTGTGTGTGATTGTGTTTCAGTGTAGTGTGTGTGTGATTGTGATTCAGTGTTGTGTGTGATTGTGTTTCAGTGTAGTGTGTGTGATTGTGTTTCAGTGTAGTGTGTGTGATTGTGTTTCAGTGTAGCGTGTGTGATTGTGTTTCAGCGTGGAGATAGAGGAAGACTTGGTACAACACTTCCAGCACATCAATCTGGACGACAACAGGGTGTGTCACCCAGAGTACGAACAGAGGGTGAGTGAGGATTGGTATGTTAACTCATACCAAAAATCTCTGAAGTCCTGAAGGGGAAGGAATCTGAAAATAAGGGTAAATTTACGAGTCAGAAAATGAGGGTAAATGTATGAGTCTGATAAAAAGGGTAAATGTACGAGTCTGAAAATAAGGGTAAATTTACAGTGATTTTGAACAGGTAATCTGAGAAAGCATGGTCTTAAAATGGGACATTGTTGGTGAAGGGGGGAGGGATGGCTGAAAGGGGGTTGACTGTATGACAATTGTTGGTGAAGGGGGGAGGGATGGCTGAAAGGGGGTTGACTGTATTACAATTGTTGGTGAAGGGGGGAGGGATGGCTGAAAGGGGGTTGACTGTATGACAATTGCTGTGTGCCACTGACTTTTGCTTTATACAATTTAATTTTTTATAGAAACAATATCCAACACTGAAGCATGCACAGCCTAGCAGTGGCCTACAGTTACAGTTGACGCTTTCACATTTGCGGCTTGATAACAAGTCCAGTTTGATTCTTTAACTTTCTTAATTCCTTTGATCTGGCTGAAAAATATATTACACCAACACTTGTATAAGCTTGCAGTGACATTATTACGTGCCTTTTTTGCTGGTGAAGTAACCTGTACTGGTGTTTGCAGGCGGCGCACATTTCCGTTCTGCCCATGGAGGTGCTCATGTACATCTTCCGCTGGGTGGTGTCCTCCCAGCTTGACATGCGCTCCCTGGAGATGTTGGGACAGGTAAGGCGTGTAGCATGTAGCTGATGTGTAGTGTGTAGCTGGTGTGTAGTGTGTAGCTGATGTACATCTTCCGCTGGGTGGTGTCCTCCCAGCATGACATGCGCTCTCTGAGATGCTGGGACAGCCAAGGCGTGTAGTGTGTAGCTGATGTGTAGTGTGTAGCTGATGTACATATTCCGCTGGGTGGTGTCCTCTCAGCTCGACATGCGCTCCCTTGGGATGCTGGGACAGGTAAGCGTGTAGTGTGTAGCTGATGCATCTTTTTGTTTCAAGATCTTTTCTGTACTTTCACCACACACAGGCACACACACACATGCACGCGCACACACACACACACACACACATGCACGCGCACACACACACACACACACACACACACATGCACGCATGCACACACACACACACACACGCACACACACACACACACCTTTTTGCACAGTAGGTTGAAAGGTTGATTGATAGGTGTGTGGCGTGATTGATAGGTGTGTGGCGTGATTGATAGGTGTGTGGCACTGGTTGCAGGTGTGTCGTGGATTCTACCTGTGTGCCCGAGATGAAGGCCTGTGGAAAGCTGCCTGCGTGAGGTAGGGATATGTTTTTCTCCAACAGCTTGTCCTTCTTATTACAACCTTTTTGCTTTTCTGGAATGTTTACATATTTTCTTGAGAAAGACGATTGGGTAACCTGACTTTCACTTTTAGCTGTGGTTTTTTTCTCTCTTCTATCTTTCTTTTCTCCTTGTTCTTATTTTCTATTTTTCATGTCTTTTTTGTCTTTTTTTCCCTCTCTTTTGTGCCTTTCCTATCTCCTTTGTACGTGTCTTTTTTGTGCTTTCTTTCTGTCTGTGGTTTATGCTTAGTTCTCTTTATTTTTCACGTTTTTCCTTTACCTTCTTTTTTACATTTAGTCAAGTTTTGACTGAATGTTTTAACATAGTTTTTTCATGCTTTTGTCTTTTTCTCTCTTTTATGTTTCTGTTCTTTCTTTCCCTTTTTATATTTAGTCAAGTTTTGACTAAATATTTTAACATCGAGGGGGAATCGAAACGAGGGTCGTGGTGTATGTGCGTGTGTGTGTGTGTGTGTGTGTGTGTGTGTGTGTGTGTGTGTGTCTGTGTGTGTGTGTGTGTGTGTGTGTAGAGCGATTCAGACTAAACTACTGGACCGATCTTTATGAAATTTGACATGAGAGTTCCTGGGTATGAAATCCCCGAACGTTTTTTTCATTTTTTGGATAAATGTCTTTGATGACGTCATATCCGGCTTTTCGTGAAAGTTGAGGCGGCACTGTCACGCCCTCATTTTTCAACCAAATTGGTTGAAATTTTGGTCAAGTAATCTTCGACGAAGCCCGGACTTCGGTATTGCATTTCAGCTTGGTGGCTTAAAAATTAATTGATGACTTTGGTCATTAAAAATCTGAAAATTGTAAAAAAAAATAAAAATTTATAAAACGATCCAAATTTACGTTTATCTTATTCTCCATCATTTGCTGATTCCAAAAACATATAAATATGTTATATTCGGATTAAAGACAAGCTGTGAAAATTAAATATATAAAAATTATTATCAAAATTTTTTTTTCCGAAATCAATTTAAAAACACTTTCATCTTATTCCTTGTCGGTTCCTGATTCCAAAAACATATACATATGATATGTTTGGATTAAAAACACGCTCAGAAAGTTAAAACGAAGAGAGGTACAGAAAAGCGTGCTATCCTTCTCAGCGCAAGTACTACCCCGCTCTTCTTGTCAATTTCACTGCCTTTGCCATGAGCGGTGGACTGACGATGCTACGGTCTTGCTGCGTTGCATTGCGTTCAGTTTCATTCTGTGAGTTCGACAGCTACTTGACTAAATATTGTATTTTCGCCTTACGCGACTTGTTTCCTTTTTCCTTCTTTCTTTCTTTTTTCTTTCTTTCTTTTTTCTTTCTTTTTTTCTTTTTTCTCTTTCTTTCTCCCTTTCTTTCTTTATTTAATTTATGAGCAGAAAATCACACCAAAATTCCATGAGACTGGATTCTGTCAGTTCTTCTTGAACTGCAATTTTCCTTGTTTTTGTAAGGACAGTAAAATCTTAAAGTCTTGAGTGTGAGTCTTCTTGTGGCTGCTCTTACTTATGCTTGTGAATGTTTTGCATTTGATATAATAAAGCATTCTGTTAATTGATTTACAGTGGAACCCCCTTGTTAAGACCCCCAATTTAAGACTTCCCCGATTTTAAGACCTTGATTTTTCAGCTTTTCTGTTTAGAACCTCTGTAAATCTACCTCCTTAAAGGCTGCCATATTCGTAATGCTCATTAATTAATTCATATTGTTTACATGTGCCAATAATGTTATAAAACTGTACCTAAGGGTATATAATAACGATTGGCTGTAGCTTTCGAATACAGACAAAATTATTTCAGTATTGCAAAGTGGTGTTGATAGTGTCGAATGTAAACAGAACAGTCTCAAACGCCATCTTTGGTTTACGAAACGTCACCAAGTGACGTCAACGATCTAAAAATAGCCCAAGTCCTGGAGAACTGTTGCTAAACAATGCAATAAAGAATTAATTATTTCTCGTAATTGGTAAGGACTTCAAACCTAAAACTTTGCAGGAAGCTTAATTTATACATCCCCGCAACGATGGGAAAAGCCCTGGAAGTAATTAAACTAATTAAATAGGACTATGTCAGCCTTTAAAACCTCTTGTTTAAAAATCAGATTTGTGAAGGTCTTGAAGGGGGTTCCACTGTATCTTGTCTTTTGATCATTATGTATCTTGTCTTTTGATCATTATGTATCTTGTCTTTTGATCATTATGTATCTTGTCTTTTGATCATTATGTATCTTGTCTTTTGATCATTATGTATCTTGCCTTTTGATCATTATGTATCTTGTCTTTTGATCATTATGTATCTTGTCTTTTGATCATTATGTATCTTGTCTTTTGATCATTATGTATCTTGTCTTTTGATCATTATGTATCTTGTCTTTTGATCATTATGTATCTTGTCTTTTGATCATTATGTATCTTGTCTTTTGATCATTATGTATCTTGTCTTTTGATCATTATGTATCTTGTCTTTTGATCATTATGTATCTTGTCTTTTGATCATTATGTATCTTGTCTTTTGATCATTATGTATCTTGTCTTTTGATCATTATGTATCTTGTCTTTTGATCATTATGTATCTTGTCTTTTGATCATTATGTATCTTGCCTTTTGATCATTATGTATCTTGTCTTTTGATCATTATGTATCTTGTCTTTTGATCATTATGTATCTTGCCTTTTGATCATTATGTATCTTGTCTTTTGATCATTATGTATCTTGTCTTTTGATCATTATGTATCTTGTCTTTTGATCATTATGTATCTTGTCTTTTGATCATTATGTATCTTGCCTTTTGATCATTATGTATCTTGTCTTTTGATCATTATGTATCTTGTCTTTTGATCATTATGTATGTGTGTTTTGTGTTTAGGGTGTGGGGCAAGAACTGTGGCAGCAGTAAGAAGTACGGCAGTTGGCGCAGAATGTTTCTGGACAGACCGCACCTTCTCTTCAATGGTCAGTCTATTTTTATAACAAGAATAAAAATGTACTCACCAGAAACATGGACAATCAAACATTTATAAGAACACGTACCGGTTTCGACCAGATGTCTTCTTTAGCAAATAAAGGGAAAGGTGTCAGAGAAAGAATGAGGGAAACCAGCAAAGAAGAGGAAGTACCATACCGAACATTACACAATGAAACAATATCTTTCTTGCTTCTTTTTTTGTTTAACGTTAGGGGTGGTACTGTCATCGGGCTTTTTTTGTCATCTCACTAAAAACGAACAAACAGAAAAGGCTGATTGATTCAGTTATTTATAAATTTGTTAGTTTCTCTATTTTTGTTTTCATTACTTAATATATTTTACCCATCGCTGGTAAATTCAGGTGGCTTCCTCCCAGTGGAAAGCTAGCAGCAACAGAGTCAGGCTACCCAGGTGTGTGCGTGTTTAGGTGTGATGAGCCACCTGCACTTGTGGCAGAATAATCAAGGACCAGGTCTTTGACATGCCACAGTGGTGACACGGGGGTGGTAGTCTGCACATAAAAATGACTAAAGTGTCCGTGCAACCCCGGATTTGAGCCCATGACGTGCAGATCACAAGTCCTGGAGTGCTCTAACAACTGAGCTACTATACCCTGGTACAAACTGATGTTTCTGATGACTGATCCTTGAAAATAACTCTAACAACTGAGCTACTATACCCTGGTACAAACTGATGTTTCTGATGACTGATCCTTGAAAATAACTCTATCGGGTTTGTTTGTGTTGTGGGAGAGTGACTTTTTCTTGCAAAACCTCTGACAAACATTGGTGGAGCCAATCTCAAGCGAGGGGAGTGTCGGAAACGCATGCTTATTTCCGAAAATCGTCAATTGCTGAGAAACTCTGTTTCTCCTCACCGATTGATGAGAGTGGTTAATGTTAGATACCAATAATTTTGTCTGTGTGCAGGTTGCTACATCAGTCGCGCCACCTACGTGCGTCAGGGGGAGCAGAGCCTGGACTGTTTCTACCGACCGTTCCACATGGTCGAGTACTACCGCTTCCTGCGCTTCTTTCCTGAAGGTCAGTTGCACCCCCCCCCCCCCCCCCTACAGTGGAGCCCCCCTTTTACCATCGCAAACATTCTGAGAAATTAAGTCTCGAAAGTGGGGAAGTCTTAAAAGTGACAGGAAATGTACAGACGCTGGTCTGAGATGGTAGGTTCTTGAAAAAGCAGCTGGTCTGAAAAGGAGGGTTCCACTGTGTCAGTATTCATCAGCAATCTGATAAAGTATGGTCTTAGAAAGGGGGGGTTCAACTGGCACCATAACTAAGTGGTGAGGACATTGGCATCATGTAGAAGGTTGAGGGTTTGAATCCCCACTGCATCTAGTGGGTAAAGGTTGGTGATTTTCCCAATCTCTCAGGTCAATTCATGTGCAGAAGTGCAAGTGCCTTACCCCCCTGTATCCATGATACCAAGTACGCATGGAGAATAATAATATAATAATAATAAATGAGCATTTATATAGCGCAACATCATAACTTTACAATTATGCTCTTTGCGCTTGACACATTTAAAATTAAAACACAGTTATACAAGCATTTACATCTACATTCATAGTCAACAACGCTTAATTAAAAGCATACACCATCAAACATACATTACACAAAATTCTTCCACTAACTAAGTAATAAAACCATGAATAAAATAGGTAGTGAAAGCAAGGAAGAGCCTGTAATTGATGTCACATTTTGGTGGGCGAAACAAGCATGAAAACATTCAGTCTGCATCTCACAAACATCTTCGTCTTTTGCGTTCGTGGGCTGAAACTCCCACGTACACTCGTGTTTTTGCACGAGTGGAATTTTACGTGTATGACCGTTTTTACCCCGCCATTTAGGCAGCCATACGCCGCTTTCGGAGGAAGCATGCTGGGTATTTTCGTGTTTCTATAACCCACCGAACTCTGACATGGATTACAGGATCTTTTTCGTGCGCACTTGGTCTTGTGCTTGCGTGTATGCACGAAGGGGGATAAGCCACTAGCAGGTCTGGACATAAGTTGACCTGGGAGATCGGAAAAATCTCCACACTTAACCCACCAGGCGGCTGTGGCCGGGATTCGAACCCTCGACCTTCCGATTAAGAGGCTGACGTCTTACCACCCCGCCACAGCGCCCGTCTCTCACGAACATCAAGTACGACTACCTAAATGACAGGGCCAAAACGGCCGTACATATAAAAGTCTGCGCGTGTCCACAAGTTACAGGGAGAATTGCAACCGACGAATGCAAAAGAAGATGAAAACAGGGATTCTGATGTGCCAGTGTTGATGTTGTGTGTGTGTGTGTGTGTTTTGCAGGGAGCGTGCTGATGATGTGCAGTTCAGATGATCCGACAGTGATCGTACCCAAGCTGCGCAGCGCCCACACCGCTCTGCAGGGCTTGATGAAGGGCTACTACAAGCTGTCTGGTGCCAAGGTCAGTCTCTAAAGATGATGGTGCAGGGTGACGCCAAAAAATTGCCACCCATAAAAATTCAAATAACTTCTGAATCTTTGTAACGAATTACTTCATCTTTGGTGTACATTTAATTCAGCTTATGCTTGATCACATCACAAAGTTTCACATTTGATTGTTAAATGGTCTCATTTTTGTGATTTTTCGAAGAAAATATCAAAATTCAGGGATCGACTCAACAATAAGTGGTTTGACATTAAGCGGTAGCCACACTTAATCAATTGAAACCCTCCAGATTGGCTGTCATTAATTTCATCAGGTCACCAATGACCTGGGGTGTTCTTGTACACTTGGACCTTCAGATATTCCAAAGATAAAAGTCAGGCAGGTTTAAATCCGATGTGAGTGGGTACTGCTCAATGTCAAACGTCCTGCTGTTGAGTCTATCAGCAAATTTGGATAATTTTTGCGAAAGAGCACAAAAGTCAGACCAATCAACCTTTAAATGTGATCACGCATATGCAGAATTTTATGTACACCAAATATGAAGTAATTCGCTCAACAAATGTAGAAGTTATTAGTATTTTTATGGGTGGCATTTTTTGGGGGTCACCCTGTACATGTAAGAATGTAGTGATGTTGAAACCTACTTGATAAAAAAACGGTGCAGTGAGAGGAAATGTCAAATCTTCACTCTTTGATCATTTCGTAAGAAGTAGGTTTGATTTTTGTTTAGTTTTTTTCTAGTCGCAGCAGTCATTATTTTTCATCTGTTTTAATGGCAGAATGTAGGATTGGTGTAGGTTTGATCATGAAAGGTATCGATGTGTGTTACATGAACAAGATGTTACCTGTTGACAGATGATGTGTGTTACATGAACAAGATGTTACCTGTTGACAGGTGATGTGTGTTACATGAACAAGATGTTACCTGTTGACAGGTGATGTGTGTTACATGAACAAGATGTTACCTGTTGACAGGTGATGTGTGTTACATGAACAAGATGTTACCTGTTGACAGGTGATGTGTGTTACATGAACAAGATGTTACCTGTTGACAGGTGATGTGTGTTACATGAACAAGATGTTACCTGTTGACAGGTGATGTGTGTTACATGAACAAGATGTTACCTGTTGACAGGTGATGTGTGTGGTGAAGCGTGTCAAGTCGCCAGAATTGGTGATGCGTTACAAGCGACAGCGACAGGCAAACAACCAGAACGACCTGGATCAGACCTACACTATGGTTAGTAAGCCTACTCTGCTTCTTACGTGTCTGTGTTTTTTGCCACTGTTTGCTTCACAGATGCTGAGTTGATCTTTCTGTCTAAAAGAACAAAAACTGTCTGCAGGAGAATATGTATGTGAGCTCGATATGACTTTTCAACAAGTTGACACCATGGCAATACTTCTGAGAAAAGGCCTGTGACTGACTGACTAATGGATGTTTGCGTCCTTTTAATTTAGGACCGATTGACCTATCTTGGGACAGGCAGAGGTAGAAAGGCCTGTGTCAGACATGCAGAGCTGAAGAAATATTGTTTCCACTGGTGGACATGGTATCAAATTTAATTAACCTAAAATTAAATTAATTTTCGCTGCCTGTCGGATGTCCTGGGTAACATGTTTTAACGGGCAAAAAAGTTCACCAAATAGAAAAAGAAGAAAAACAACAAACAAACTATGTATTTGTACATCCAGGGCACACTTCAACTTGTAAATACAGTAAATGCTTTGCATACAAATATTTCCTGGCAGCGAACAGGTTAAGACAAAATCTTTTAAGGATGCCGTTAATTCATTGTATGCATTCAAGCAGAAGGGTACCTATAGGGCTTGTACCAGACTGTATGGCTGTTGGTGGTTTACATCAGGCAGAAGGGTACCTATAGGGCTTGTACCAGACTGTATGGCTGTTGGTGGTTTACATCAGGCAGAAGGGTACCTATAGGGCTTGTACCAGACTGTATGGCTGTTGGTGGTTTACATCAGGCAGAAGGGTACCTATAGGGCGTGTACCAGACTGTATGGCTGTTGGTGGTTTACATCAGGCAGAAGGGTACCTATAGGGCGTGTACCAGACTGTATGGCTGTTGGTGGTTTACATCAGGCAGAAGGGTACCTATAGGGCTTGTACCAGACTGTATGGCTGTTGGTGGTTTACATCAGGCAGAAGGGTACCTATAGGGCTTGTACCAGACTGTATGGCTGTTGGTGGTTTACATCAGGCAGAAGGGTACCTATAGGGCTTGTACCAGACTGTATGGCTGTTGGTGGTTTACATCAGGCAGAAGGGTACCTATAGGGCTTGTACCAGACTGTATGGCTGTTGGTGGTTTACATCAGGCAGAAGGGTACCTGTAGGGCTTGTACCAGACTGTATGGCTGTTGGTGGTTTACATCAGGCAGAAGGGTACCTATAGGGCGTGTACCAGACTGTATGGCTGTTGGTGGTTTACATCAGGCAGAAGGGTACCTATAGGGCTTGTACCAGACTGTATGGCTGTTGGTGGTTTACATCAGGCAGAAGGGTACCTATAGGGCGTGTACCAGACTGTATGGCTGTTGGTGGTTTACATCAGGCAGAAGGGTACCTATAGGGCTTGTACCAGACTGTATGGCTGTTGGTGGTTTACATCAGGCAGAAGGGTACCTATAGGGCTTGTACCAGACTGTATGGCTGTTGGTGGTTTACATCAGGCAGAAGGGTACCTATAGGGCTTGTACCAGACTGTATGGCTGTTGGTGGTTTACATCAGGCAAAAAGGGTACCTATAGGGCTTGTACCAGACTGTATGGCTGTTGGTGGTTTACATCAGGCAGAAGGGTACCTATAGGGCTTGTACCAGACTGTATGGCTGTTGGTGGTTTACATCAGGCAGAAGGGTACCTATAGGGTGTGTACCAGACTGTATGGCTGTTGGTGGTTTACATCAGGCAGAAGGGTACCTATAGGGCTTGTACCAGACTGTATGGCTGTTGGTGGTTTACATCAGGCAGAAGGGTACCTATAGGGCTTGTACCAGACTGTATGGCTGTTGGTGGTTTACATCAGGCAGAAGGGTACCTATAGGGCGTGTACCAGACTGTATGGCTGTTGGTGGTTTACATCAGGCAGAAGGGTACCTATAGGGCGTGTACCAGACTGTATGGCTGTTGGTGGTTTACATCAGGCAGAAGGGTACCTATAGGGCTTGTACCAGACTGTATGGCTGTTGGTGGTTTACATCAGGCAGAAGGGTACCTATAGGGCTTGTACCAGACTGTATGGCTGTTGGTGGTTTACATCAGGCAGAAGGGTACCTATAGGGCTTGTACCAGACTGTATGGCTGTTGGTGGTTTACATCAGGCAGAAGGGTACCTATAGGGCTTGTACCAGACTGTATGGCTGTTGGTGGTTTACATCAGGCAGAAGGGTACCTAAAGGGCTTGTACCAGACTGTATGGCTGTTGGTGGTTTACATCAGGCAGAAGGGTACCTATAGGGCTTGTACCAGACTGTATGGCTGTTGGTGGTTTACATCAGGCAGAAGGGTACCTATAGGGCTTGTACCAGACTGTATGGCTGTTGGTGGTTTACATCAGGCTTTAATGCATAAGTGACCTTTTTCTTATCTTAACTATAGTGGCACCCACACATTGGTTTCAAGGGAGAGCTTGGGTGATAAATAAATGAACAGTATGTTGAATCCATGTTTGAGTATCGGGACATAAAATGAGATGCAGCAATTCGTTCATGCTTGGTTGTGTAAGCATGTGAGGCAACAGTCTTGTGTGTATAATTCAGTCAGGTGTCTGACAGTAACTGCTTTTTATGTTTAGTCAAGTTTTGACTAAATATTTTAACATCGAGGGGGAATCGAAACGAGGGTCGTGGTGTATGTGCGTGTGTGCGTGTGTGTGTGTGTGTAGAGCGATTCAGACTAAACTACTGGACCGATCTTTATGAAATTTGACATGAGAGTTCCTGGGTATGAAATCCCCGAACGTTTTTTTCATTTTTTTGATAAATGTCTTTGATGACGTCATATCCGGCTTTTCGTGAAAGTTGAGGCGGCACTGTCACGCCCTCATTTTTCAACCAAATTGGTTCAAATTTTGGTCAAGTAATCTTCGACGAAGCCCGGACTTCGGTATTGCATTTCAGCGTGGTGGCTTAAAAATTAATTAATGACTTTGGTCATTAAAAATCTGAAAATTGTAAAAAAAAAATAAAAATTTATAAAACGATCCAAATTTACATTTATCTTATTCTCCATCATTTGCTGATTCCAAAAACATATAAATATGTTATATTCGGATTAAAAACAAGCTCTGAAAATTAAATATATAAAAATTATTATCAAAATTAAATTGTCCAAATCAATTTAAAAACACTTTCATCTTATTCCTTGTCGGTTCCTGATTCCAAAAACATATAGATATGATATGTTTGGATTAAAAACACGCTCAGAAAGTTAAAACAAAGAGAGGTACAGAAAAGCGTGCTATCCTTCTTAGCGCAACTACTACCCCGCTCTTCTTGTCAATTTCACTGCCTTTGCCATGAGCGGTGGCCTGACGATGCTACGAGTAAAATGGCATTGCGTTCAGTTTCATTCTGTGAGTTCGACAGCTACTTGACTAAATATTGTATTTTCGCCTTACGCGACTTGTTCTTTCTCACAGGAGTTTGAGCTGTCAGACAACGGTCGCAAGTGCCACCGACGATTGAATTGGGTTTCCTACTCAGTTCGCACCGTTTACAAGTAAGAGAATAGTAATGTTCACTCAACTTGATTTCATTGACTTTTTCCAAACGGATTCTGAAATCCACAAACAAAGAGACTGCCAACGTTCCTAAATTTAGAATAAAAAAACCAAGCAAGGTATGTTACAAGAACGTTTGATTGTGACCAAAAAACACGGTACGGTCACGTTCTCGATTGTGTCTTCTGCACGAGCTTCTGGACAATTTGTCAGATAAGTTTATTTTCTGTATTATACGTGTTCGTCTGTCTGTTCACTTAAAAGACCGCTGGGTCGAAGATCAGTGACCGAAACGTTTCGTTTTGTCACAATTAAACGTTACCTTGCTTGTTTTTTTAAGACGGATTCTGAGGTAACTGAACGCGATTACATCACCCAGTAAGAAGATTTTACTTTAATCAGCTGAAAATTAACGTCTCTTACTCCATTCTGCTAAGTTTCAAATCAAAAATGTACAAATGCACAGATACAGCCTCCTGTTTGTGACACTACTACGGACTCTGTACATTGTTAGCTGGAACGTGAGAGGTGATACAGATCTGTGGGAGCTCCCGTCCAAAATGGGTAAAGGGAGAGAAGTCGCATTTTGTGTGTGTTCTGCTTGTGTGAGAAGCTAGAAAACAGAAAGCTTTAGGTTGAAATATTGATGTTTTTGTGAACATGTATTAGCCAACAGTTAAGGTAAGGCCAGTGTTTATTGTTTCTCTTCTTGGTTTTTGTGTGTGCCTATGGTTCAAGTTGTCTCTTGTTATATTGTTGTAAATATCTGCTGATATTGTTTTTTTGAATGAAATCTTCCCTTTTCTCTTGTTTGACAGAGTGAGCGGTGATGAAACAGTGGCTGACTTTGAGCTTAAGGATGCTGCCTACCCGCCACTTATCTTTTCCCGAGTTCGCAGCTTCACAGCAGCTGCTGAAACACCGCTGCAGTAGGAAGACTTCAGGAGACCTTGCTGCAGTAGGAAGACTTCAGGAGACACCGCTGCAGTAGGAAGACTTTAGGAGACACCGCTGCAGTAGGAAGACTTCAAGAGACACCGCTGCAGTAGGAAGACTTTAGGAGACACCACTGCAGTAGGAAGACTTCAAGAGACACCGCTGCAGTTGAAAGACTTCAAGAGACACTGCTGCAGTAGGAAGACTTTAGGAGACGCCGCTGCAGTAGGAAGACTTCAAGAGACACCGCTGCAGTAGAAAAACTTCAAGAGACGCTGCTGCAGTGGGAAGACTTCAAGAGACGCTGCTGCAGTGGGAAGACTTCAAGAGACACCGCTGCAGTGGGAAGACTTTAGGTGTCAGAATGCTACTGGGGAAGTAGACAGGAGCAGAACACGTTCAGTGCTCTATGTGCTTCACAAAGAATACTTCAAGTGTGAAGCGCTACTGGCGCAGAACATTAGAATGTTCTGTTTGTGTTCCAAGCTATCATCGGTGTGATTGAAAACATTTGTCTTGTGACTTGCACTTTTACAGCTGATGTCAAGTCAGAAAGTATACGGTCTGTGCTGTAATGCGTACAGAGTTTGCTTAAGATGTGCGATGCTTATAGCTGTGGTTGTGGAGACTCTTTTCAGCACAGCAGCCTTTGAATGATTTTAAGGGCTGTGCTTGTTAGACACAAAAAACTGTAGCTCTCGGGTATCTTGAGTCTCACAACTGAACAGAGAAAAACTCACTCTAGAAGTGTAGTGTAGCAGCAATTGATTTCTTATCATTGGGGAAGAAATGACCATGAAATGTGATTTGAATGGAAATTCTTAGCAAAAACTGCATGTTGAAATTTAGAGGAAAGTCTAAAAGATATAGCGTGTCGTGCGTGAAGTCTGTCAACCACATGTAGTCACATGCAGCATCTGACAAAAAGATATAGCGTGTCGTGCGTGAAGTCTGTCAACCACATGTAGTCACATGCAGCATCTGACAAAAAGATATAGCGTGTCGTGCGTGAAGTCTGTCAACCACATGTAGTCACATGCAGCATCTGACAAAAAGATATAGCGTGCCGTGCGTGAAGTCTGTCAACCACATGTAGGTCACATGCAGCATCTGACAAAAAGATATAGCGTGTCGTGCGTGAAGTCTGTCAACCACATGTAGTCACATGCAGCATCTGACAAAAAGATATAGCGTGCCGTGCGTGAAGTCTGTCAACCACATGTAGTCACATACAGCATCTGACAAAAAGATATAGCGTGCCGTGCGTGAAGTCTGTCAACCACATGTAGTCACATGCAGCATCTGACAAAAAGATATAGCGTGCCGTGCGTGAAGTCTGTCAACCACATGTAGTCACATGCAGCATCTGACAAAAAGATATAGCGTGTCGTGCGTGAAGTCTGTCAACCACATGTAGTCACATGCAGCATCTGACAAAAAGAAATAAAGAGCACCAAGAAAAGCAAATAACAATTGACATTTTACTTCTCTTTTCTTGTGGTCAAGTTGATAAGACATTGGTACTCTGAAGTACATTAGAGGAGATTAAGAAAACTCTTTATTTTTATTTGTTCTTATTCTCGAGTACGAGGATTGAAGAAAAATAAAGCAAACACGTGTGGCAGCAAAACTTGTGTGTTATTAACGACAGATGTTGAATACCACAGTGATCACTGGCCATTTTTCAGACTGGTGCCTCTTTCTGAATTCAAATCCTGGCTCTCATAAAATCCACAAACTCAAATAATATCAACCTGCAGGCGTGCCATTGTGGTGACACGGGGGTGGGACATGGATACCATCTCTGGGTCTGCACATGAAATTGACCCGTGTCCGTCCCGGCCCGGATTCGAACCAGCGACCTTTCGATCACAAGTCCAGTGCTCTACCACCTGAGCTACCCGGGCCCCCTCCTCGTACTCTCTCAATTGTAGGTCTACTAATACTATCATCAAAACTACCGAGCAACATCAGAAGAGATACAGATATTGAAGGGAATATTGGAGAGTCAGCTTGATCTGTAGGTTGTGATTTACAAATATCAAAAAATAAAACCACACACTTGACCTCAATGATTTTACAAGCTTGGGGATTGGTTGCATTGCTTTCTTAGGTTTTTACCTTTTGTGCATATAATTAGAATGTTTCACAAGTCTTGAACATTGATGATGGTTTATTTTGTCACCGTTTTAGCTTGACTGTAGAATAAGCGGAAACATTGTGTTTTTTGTTTGGGGACATATTCAATTTTGGTGGAGGCATCACTCGACCTTATGTAGAGTGATTTTAGCCCAGGTCAATATTTTTGAATTCTTGACAAAGCATCTCAAACTATAACTATTATGCAGCTTGTGTTCTTGAATAGACACTTATGCAGCGTGTCTTTTGTATTTCTCTTTACCAGGAATTTTTGCCTTCAAGGTTTGTTTGCATGTACGTTTTCCTGCATTCCTTTGTACCATTTAAAGAGAATCATCTAACTCATGAAATGGTGTTTATTGCTGTTGTTGATTTTGCCCGGTGTTTTGTTTGTAGAGAAAGCTGTTGACTGTTTCCTTTTCTTAATTGCTGTTTTATTCTTTTAGTTTTTATTATAAATGTAATTTTGGTTTGAAGGCATTTGCTGATGCAATTAGCAGGAGCTACTTGTCTTCCTTTCAAAATAGAGTAAAAAGTATAGAAAATCTTTTTTTAATACGAAATGGTTCAAATCCCACTTGAACGTTTATTGTTAATGTCTTTCTTGACAGGGAACTTTGGTTAAAAGAATAAAGTAAGAAAGAATGGAAAATGTCTTGTTGTGAGGTACCTTTCATTTGAGGGAGAGCACATGCCAATGTGCCCAAGAAAAGTCACAGAGGCCTCCGATGTTAATTTCCTTTAGTCTGTGAACTTTACTGAAATATACCTGCGAAGAAAGGCCACCTGCAAGGTAGGGACACGTTTGGGTGTCCTTTCACCCTTTCTCTTTTAAAGAGACTTGGGAAAAGTTGTGTTGAAATGTGTTGTAGTATTTTAGGATTTCAGTTTTATCTTTTGTTCTGAGCTTGAGTTATACTTTTGATTGTCTAGTTGCTTTAGACGATTAGCTTTGTTTCTGAACATTCTTTCTAATGCCTATATTTACGTTTGAATTGAACTTTGCTGGGGCTTTTGTGAACAAGAAACAATTAACAAGTGGCTCTATCCCATCTCCCCCCTTTCCCCGTCGCGATATAACCTTGGTGGTTGAAAACGACGTTAAACACCAAATAAAGAAAGAAAGAAACTTTGCTGGGTTGCTTTGTGTTTAAACATGGTTTTATGTGCCGAGGATTTTATTTTGTTTGCTTTTTGAAGTTTCTTTCTTTACATTCTGTAGATGATAGACATTTATTTATTTCATTACTATTTGAGGAATGCTTATAAATATGAAATTTGTTTTCGTTTGCTTTCATATTCTTCATTTGTTTTTGTTTTCATAGTTTTGATGTACAGACCTGAATATTCTTGAAAATGGGGGTATATAATTTGACTCATTTTGAGATATTAAGTTCTTATGTTAATTGTTGTTGTTTTTCTTCTCACAAGTTTCGTTTCAGGTTTCACTTTTTTAAATCGCTGGTTTCACCAAGATTTTGTTGTGATTTTTGTTTTAACGTTGGTTGCCACAGAGATGGTTTCAGTAGTTGTGTTGATAGGATTCAGAGGAGTTTCCATCTCTGAAGCCTTGTGCTTTGGTTGCTGGAGGTTTTGCTTTTCACCTCCACTTATTAATAGTTTTTGTGTGTGTTTTTGTTGCACCTTTTTTTTTATCACAGTCTGCAGCTTGGTTGACTGTAAAGGTCTGTTCTGGCTTCAATGCAGTTTGTTGCATGTTCCCGTTCGGGTGTAGTTGTTGAAATAATCATTGCATTAAACTGGCATGCAAGAACTCATGTCATTGTCATTGTCGCGTCACCATGCAGTCAGTTAAAAACTGTCCTGTTGAAAACTGAATACCCCCCGCAGGTTAGGGGGAAGAATTTACCCGATGCTCCCCAGCATGTCGTAAGAGGCGACTAACGGATTCTGTTTCTCCTTTTACCCTTGTTAAGTGTTTCTTGTATAGAATATAGTCAATGGTTGTACAGATTTTAGTCAAGCAGTATGTAAGAAATGTTAAGTCCTTTGTACTGGAAACTTGCATTCTCCCAGTAGGGTGGTATGTTGTGCTACGTTGCAAGCCCCTGGAGCAAATTTTTGATTAGTGCTTTTGTGAACAAGAAACAATTAACAAGTGGCTCTATCCCATCTCCCCCCCTTTCCCCGTCGCGATATAACCTTCGTGGTTGAAAACGACGTTAAACACCAAAGAAAGAAAGAAAGAAAATAAAATGAATTGGAATTTTTTGTCTTCTTTTGGTAGACTGTGCTTTATACCCGCACTGTGAAGGTAAACGGGGCAGCATGTAAGTGTGATGGACCCACCTGGGGTCCAGGAGTCTGATCGTCATTAGTAGAGGACTAGGGCTGTGCCAGGCAGGGTTACTTCCCCTGGAGCTGCTGCAGTTGCTGGATTGGTCTAGTCCAAGACTTCTGGTAGTTGGAGATGTTTGAGGGTTTGTTCTTAGTGCTGAGACTGTTTGAAAGTGTTATTGGCTAGTTTGTCATCATTTAAGCTCTGGGTTTTGTTGATTTGATTTGATTTGGTTTTGTTTTATTTTATTTTATTTTATTTATGGATTTAAACAAAATGTTTATGTATTTATTTGTATCATATTACTGGCACAAGCTTTACTATATATTGCAGCCCGAGTTTGTATTAAAGAGGAAGAAACGCTGTTTCAGTTTTATGTTTATGCTGTCGTGTACCCCATGAACACCATGCATACACATACACATAATGCAGCAGATTTTGTTCTGCCTCTCTCCAAAACATCACATTCTATAACACCTGACTTTGTATTCAGACTTGGTGAAAGGCGTATTGAAAACTTGTTATTGTTTAGTGCTTCTTCAGTGATGATGGGATGGAAGAACAATAGACATAATGTTAACCAATAAGTGTCAGGTTTTTAGGGGCCTTAAAAAAAACGACGGTGGTATTTTTAGGATTTGTTTGTTGGAACCAGGTATCTTGTTGCAGTGGCATGGTTTTTCATCAGAAATTGCTTTTTTCTTCATTTGACTTTGGAATGTTTCAACCTGGGAAAGTTGTGTTCGCGTTATGCATTGCCTGGTCATTGTGTCGATTCCGGGTACGTATTGTCTTTCTTCCAAGTTCACTGACTGTAAACTGTACTCTTCATCACTGGGCAAAGTTTGTACCATATCGGGATTGTGAAGATGTGTGATATTTTGTCAATAAAGCATAATTTAATGACTTGCTGGTTGTCGTGTGTTTTTGCGTTTGAAATGTGAAAGGTAGTGGTAGGTGTACCCCAGTTTGTCATTTGTTGTACATCATTTGATGGACATTCTGCTGATACGTTTTGACTGCAACATGTTGTTCGTTAAGGCCCCCCCCAAAAAAAAAAGTCTGTTTACGGGAATTTTTTTTTTAAATCTTTGTTTTTTGGCAAAATAACTTAAAAATATGTTTTTTTGGGGGAAAAAAAAGAATAAAAAAATAAAATCCTGACCTACCGACCCTATTTTTTGTGCCTATGTTCCCGTAAACAGACTATTTTTTGTGCCTATGTTCTCGTAAACAGACTATTTTTTGTGCCTATGTTCCTATGTTCCCGTAAACAGACTATTTTTTGTGCCTATGTTCCTGTAAACAGACTATTTTTTGTGCCTATGTTCCCGTAAACAGACTATTTTGTGTTGTTGGCCTAACCTCTGTGTGCATGAGAGAGAAACACACAGAAAGAGAGACTGACTGATCTTTAATAGTACATAAGGATAGAGATTTTAGGCACAGCCTAGTCAGGCATGGGAATTGAAAAAAGTAAAAATGGCTGAAAATTTGTAAGTAATATCAAAGTCGACGGCGCGAAGCGCTTAGCCTTACTAGGGCTGATGGGGTCTATGTCGACCAAAAGAGTGGGATTCCCTGTAGGTGGAGGGAATCCACAGGGTGGAGTTTTTCAATAAAACTTGCAAACCATACTCGAATTTCTAAGAAATATCAAAAAAGATTGAAAAACATCAAATTCTACCGATGTCGCTAAGCATCACGTGACTTTCAGAGATATCAGCGACACGCTACAGGAACTAAATCCAGGGAATCCCCCTCCAGGAACTCCACCTACAGGGAATCCCACTCTTTTGGTCGACATAGACCCCATCAGTCTTACTCGGGGGTCCGGGGGCATGCCCCCCCCCCCCCCCCCCCCCGGACATTTTTTTCTCCAAAGAACCTAAATTGTGCAATTTGGTGTCATCTGAGCTCCAAGTTTGCCATTAAATTCAGTTTTCAGAACCATTTTTGCCTCTCCCATTTATTTTTTTGGCGGACACTTTTGCTTTTTCGGCGGAACAAAAAACCATTTCAGCGGAAATTTGCCTTTCAGCGGACAATTTCCATGCCTGCTAGTCTTACAACCTGTCCTTAATAACAGAGAGAGAGAGAGATAATTTGCTGTTTAAACTGACATGTACACACAGACAATCACGATAACTGACAGACAGACAGACAAGACACACACACACTGACAGACAAAAACAAGTGTGCCACATTCTCATTCCCTTTTTACACACACACACATCTCTCGCACACACAAACACGCATCACATGTCTCGCACACACACATGACACACATCACATATCTCACACAAACACGCATCACATATCTCGCACACACAAACACGCATCACATATCGCACACACAAACACACATAACATATCTTGCACACACAAACATGCATCACATATCTCGCACACACACATCACACAAACACATGACACACACACACACATCACGTATCTCGCACACACAAACACGCATCACATATCGCACAAACACACATGACACACACACACACATCTCTCGCACACACAAACACGCATCACATATCGCACAAACACACGACACACACACACACACATCTCTCGCACACACAAACACGCATCACATATCGCACAAACACACATGACACACACACACATCTCTCGCACACACGCATCACATGTCTCGCACACACACATGACACACATCACATATCTCACACAAACACGCATCACATATCACACAAACACACATGACACACACATCACATATCTCGCACACACAAACATGCATCACATATCGCACAAACACACATGACACACACATCACATCTCGCACACACAAACACGCATCATATATCGCACAAACACACATAACATATCTTGCACACACAAACATGCATCACATATCTCGCACACACATCACATATCTCACACACAAACACGCATCACATATCGCACAAACACACATATCTCGCACACACAAACACGCATCACATATCACACAAACACACATCACATATCTCACACACACAAACACGCATCACATATCGCACAAACACACGACACACACACACACACATCTCTCGCACACACAAACACGCATCACATATCGCACAAACACACATCACATATCTCACACACACAAACACGCATCACATATCACACAAACACACATGACACACATCTCTCGCACACACAAACACGCATCACATATCGCACAAACACACATGACACATCTCTCGCACACACAAACATGCATCACATATCGCACAAACACACATGACACACATCTCTCGCACACACAAACACGCATCACATATCGCACAAACACACGACACACACATCTCTCGCACACACAAACATGCATCACATATCGCACAAACACACACACACACATCTCTCGCACACACAAACACGCATCACATGTCTCGCACACACACATGACACACATCACATATCTCACACACAAACACGCATCACATATCACACAAACACACACATCACACATCTCGCACACACAAACATGCATCACATATCGCACAAACACACATGACACATCTCTCGCACACACAAACATGCATCACATATCGCACAAACACACATGACACACTCACACACATCTCTCGCACAATACACAGAGAACAGCAACTCATGCTTGGACACTTTATTTGTTGCGGACGTAATCACATAGTAGAGTTATACCTGACGTGCGACATTGCAACTAAAAGTGGACTATCGCACAATTGTACATCAACCGACAAAGATGAAAACATTTTGTCACCAGCCAAAAGTTTCACCGCATACAAAACATTTACTTCGATCATAATCTTCATCAACATATACAGTGTGGTTCCCACATTTCATATAACGAGGATACCAGAATATGTACGCATATATAATTACATAAATCTAAACATTTCTTCATCACACACATCTACACATTCAATCACCACATACATCTAAATATCTAATCGCATACACTTAACACTTAAGTTCTTACAACAGTTGGTCTGCTGTTCATCCAAATCTTGTTTAAGCCACAGATTATTTTGGATCCAGCCCACTTCGTCAACATCATGGGCCAAATAATCTAGACACAGCTATCGTCGAACGCTGAAGAAGAAATTTTGGACCAAAAGTAGTGAAGGGTTTAGCATTCAAAACTGCTTTTCAAGATTATAAATTACATTGCATGCCTCAATATATTGCGTTCATAAATCAGACATCAGCCATCATTTTTGATACTGTCTTCTGCATGTCTGAAGAAAATTTTGATGAGAAAAAAACCTAAATTTAAGCCAAGATAAATTATTGTTTTTTTGAAAGAAATCCAAAATAGATGAATCTCAGTGTTTCAAAATCAAGAATAAAAACACTTGAAAGGTTAAGATATTGTAGCAAATAATCAAACTTTCACAGACAAAGGGAAATACCCACTGTTTGGTTTTATTAATGATTTTAAATAAACTTGTCATAACTAAGCTTTCTTGTTTTTGAGTCTCATTATTATTTTGCAAAATTTCTTTTCTTATTTCCTTGGTATGCTTAAAGCAAAGTTATTCAAACAAGGCAGAATTTAAAAAAAGTAATGCTCCATAAAGGTTTTTTATAATAAAGATAATAGTTTTTCCAATTTATTTGGGCAATAGTTGCATCAAAAGGTTTAAAACACAAACCGCTAAATATCAGAACAAACAGCACATCAAGCCGTAGTTAACACCTTCATAATATAAGCCCACTGGATTTTTTGAAGAAGCCAAAGCTTCATTCACTCTCAAAAAGCTAATTCTAACAAAACAGACCTCAGTTTACAACAACACATTTACACACTGCACTGGACAATTAAACCTATGATACTCTTTCTTTCTTTCTTTATTTGGTGTTTAACGTCGTTTTCAACCACGAAGGTTATATCGCGACGGGGAAAGGGGGGAGAGGGGATAGAGCCACTTGTCAATTGTTTCTTGTTCACAAAAGCACTAATCAAAAATTTGCTCCAGGGGCTTGCAACGTAGTACAATATATTACCTTACTGGGAGAATGCAAGTTTCCAGTACAAAGGACTTAACAGTTCTTACATACTGCTTGACTAAAATCTTTACCAAAATTGACTATATTCTATACAAGAAACACTTAACAAGGGTAAAAGGAGAAACAGAATCCGTTAGTCACCTCTTACGACATGCTGGGGAGCATCGGGTACATTCTTCCCCCTAACCCGCTGGGGGTCCTATGATACTCAAAAGTGTGCGTTTTTAATACATGTATAGCAACAAAATGTAACATATATACCAAAACAGAGCCAGCCAAACAGTAGTTTTAATTTTCTGACTGCCTTACAACACACAGTCAATCAATTTCAACACGTGATATTTCTCACAAATATGACATGTTAGAAAGTAATAGCTCGGATGACATTTAATTAATACACTTTTTTTCTGTGATAAAGAACAAAATGTATTACTCTAGAGAGTCTCTTTATCAAGAGAACATGTAGAATATTATTTCTCTGTTGAAACATCATAAAAATAGGTATTCTGAACAGGATGTTGGCCGGTATCATTTGCAATAAATAAAAAGAAAATGTTCAATTTTACTGATACAATGTAAATAACTTTGAATATTCTGTACTTGATATTTAGCAATCTGTGTCAAGTCAGGAAGGATTTTCTTTGGGTATCAATATAACTTCTATATTGTCTTCTTTTTCACCTTGATATAATCACAAGAAAAGTTACACCTGCTGATAATTCTTGCAGTTTAATATTGAGTAAACTTGAACAAGAGCAGTTTTATAAACATGAAGCAGAGAGCAATTATATCAATTGTTTCTTTATTGAAAGTGACTTTGGTGTTTTATCGATGATTCTTTCTTTCTTTATTTGGTGTTTAACGTCGTTTTCAACCGTTCAAGGTTATATCGCGACGGGGAAAGGGGGGAGGTGGGATAGAGCCACTTGTTAATTGTTTCTTGTTCACAAAAGCACTAATCAAAAAGTTGCTCCAGGGGCTTGCAACGTAGTACAATATATGACCTTACTGGGAGAATGCAAGTTTCCAGTACAAAGGACTTATCATTTCTTACATACTGCTTGACTAAAATCTTTACAAACATTGACTATATTCTATACAAGAAACACTTAACAAGGGTAAAAGGAGAAACAGAATCCGTTAGTCGCCTCTTACGACATGCTGGGGAGCATCGGGTAAATTCTTCCCCCTAACCCGCGGGTTTTTTTTATCGATGATAACCATTGAGCTAATATTTCTTGTTTCACAAATATGTAATAATGACATTTAACTTTTCAGACAGGAATCAAGTTCAATTTTTTGTGATGGATAATTTGTTATATTTTTTTTATTGTTATTGCAATACTCTCAGACTTATTTATTCTGGGAAATATTGTCTCGGGAAAATTTAGCACATTCCGATTTGTCAGTGTTACCACGGAAACAACACACCAACAGAACCACCTAATACTGAATATGAGGATGATGAAGGCTAAATTTATACTAAACCAGACTAAAGGGTGTGATATCAAACTAAACCAGACTAAAGGGTGTGATATCAAACTAAATCAGACTAAAGGGTGTGATATCATACTAAACCAGACTAAAGGGTGTGATATCAAACTAAACCAGACTAAAGGGTGTGATATCAAACTTAATTAGGGTCAAGCAATAACGAGTAAACAAAAATACAAAGCTGCTAATGAACTACTGGACATTTATATATATTTCATTACAAACCTTTCATGCAAATAGTGAACTAAATCGAAAACTCAAAACAAGCTTTCAAGAAATAATGCAGAAAAGTTGACAAAAGTTTGTGGGGTTGCCATTTCTTGTCTCATGAAAAGTTAAACATTCAAATCTTTTTGTAAATACACCTCCAGGAATGAAACTTTACACATAAGCCTGCACCATGTACAAAATAATTGATGGAGTCAGAAAGTGAAGGATTATTAAGCGATCGTATTTCATGAGCTAAATCCACTATTTCCCTGTCTTTTTTTGTGTTAAATCGTATGGTTTTGTCATGGTTAAAATTTTTCTGAAAAATATAACTACCGGAGGTTATATCACTTACACCACAGACTTAAGACAGAGCCTAGGGTACAGCTTTAAAGGATCTGTAAATGCTGTAATAAATAATTAAAACAGAAACAGAAACGGTAGTTATGAAGACCAATCACCAAGACTTGTGGATCACCCCACATACATGACATCATTGTTGATGCAACCAAACCAAGAAGTTCCAGACAACAAGAATCACATATCAAACCAAAGTTATAGGACAAGACCTGGTTATCAAACCAAAGCTTAAAGACTAGACCAGTATCCCCAAAACTAGCAAAATGCCAACAATGTTCTAATCAGCCAAAACCAAACAACACTGACACCAAAACCAGTAACCAATAAGAAATGAATACTACATGTATATAACCACACTGTCCAATGTAACACAGTATCCACACACATGCAAATCTTATCAAAATGAAGTGAAAGCTTTTATCTAGAAAATGACAAAAACTCGCAAAAAATGATATCTATTAAAGGCACAGTTCTTATTCTGCAAGCAATTTTGCTCATCATCCCAGATGTTGCCAGGCTTTGACGTGGGATACGGCAATCCCTCCACTTGGACATTTACCAACAGTCGACAGTCTTGGGGCTTTCTGCGCGAAAGTGAAATTACATTTTTCATCAATTAATTTCTTTAAAGCCACTTGTCTTCTTCTTCTTCTGCGTTCGTGGGCTGAAACTCCCACGTACACTCGTGTTTTTTGCACGAGTGGAATTTTACGTGTATGACGGTTTTTTACCCCGCCATTTAGGCAGCCATACGCCGTTTTCGAAGGAAGCATGCTGGGTATTTTCGTGTTTCTATAACCCACCGAACTCTGACATGGATTACAGGATCTTTTTCGTGCACACTTGGTCTTGTACTTGCGTGTACACACGGGGGTGTTCGGACACCGAGGAGAGTCTGCACACAAAGTTGTGGGGACGAACTCACGCTGACAGCGGCCAACTGGATACAAATCCTGGAGCGCGCTACCGACTGAGCTACATCCCCGCCCTAAAGCCACTTGTGACATCAATGAAATTGGTTAATCAAAATTCTCACTCTGCGCAGCAAGCAGTCAGGATGTTGAGTTTAGGTATGTGTCCCAGAGGAGGGATGGTCATCTCATGTAAAAACCTCGGCAGATCTGAGCAGAACTGTTTTCAAGGGGTGGACACATGCGCCTTTAAATTTAATTAAGTACAACCTTTGAAATGGTGGATGTGACGATTTATATATTTATCTGAACTTAATAGTCACAAGTTTGCAGACTTTCATTGCAACAAAGTTGAAATCATTATTTCGTGAAAATCAGAGCCTCAAAACTTGCGTAAACTGAATGGATTAACTTTTCACTGAACTTGATGAATCCTTGCATACAAAAAAAATTGAACTGACCGTTTCAAAAAAATCAGCCTCAAAAAACTTACTCTTTTGCAATTTCTACCTTTAAAATAAATAATACAGGGAAAAACTGACACCGGATTGTGAACACAATCATGACATCCCTCCTAGAAAATCCAACAAAGCACCAGGGGCATGCAATCAACAATGGAGTAGATTATGAAGACTAAAGGTGCCATCGGCAGACAAAAATCCCGCGCGAATGCATTTACCAAAAGTTTGAGACAGCTGGTGACAGTCCTGACACTGTATCAATGCGCAAGGATTTATTGTCTTTGATCATTTTGCTGAAGTGGCCATAAATGTATCAGCAACTATCGGACATATTCCGCAATTCTACCAAAATTCAATTTTTGAATTTTTTTTTTTAAAGATTTGCAATGTTTTGCCGACTGCTGACTTTAAAGAACATACCTGGTTCTGCTCCACCAAGCTGAAGTACCGATAAAACTAATTAATCGGCTTTTGGAAGAATTAAGAGGGGACAATTAATGCAGCTCTGATCCATCTTTGACTTATTATTCTGGATACTGTCCCCTGGTGTAGGTATGTCTCTCAACTGTCCTTCCCAATTAAGTCTCCCACGCTTTCTTTAAAAAAACTAATTAATCAGTTTTATCAGTACTCTTCAGCTTTGAAGCTTAGCTTCTTCTCAAAAATATTCTCCCACAGGGTTTTTGTCTATGGATGATATCTAGAATGTATCGTCAATGCACTATGTATCGTCAATGCACTATGTATCCTCAATGCTCTATGTCAGTGTTATCTTGAGTTAGACTCATTACAGTGGCAGGAAGACATTTGATGAGTTTTGAAGATTCTGATATAGGTTGATAAGCCCATGAGTAAATTAATCATTCAATACACTCTATAACTGTCATGAAGTTTCTTAAAAAAGAAAAAAGGCAGACAGTCCTGAATCTAAATCAGTCTCTCGCGGAAAGTCTCACCAACAAACACAGTGACGATAAAGTTGTAAAAATGGCAAGAAAGTTCAGAACTACGCTCTATGACATGTTTCGTCACCTGTGCAACAAACAGTTTCATGTTCAGTGTATATTAATTTCTCTTTATCGTTTTCCCTCCATCTTTGGATCAAGGACCATGAAGATTATACAGCCACCTTATACTAATCCTTCTCAATCTCAGTGCAAGTCAACCACATTATCATTCAAAGTTTTGCATTTAAAATTCAACGCCAACAGAACAAAATCATTCATGTGCGCTAGGGGACTTACAATGAAGTTACATACTGGAATCAAATCTGTCGTTGAAATTCTCAAAAGTGAATTGTTCCAGATCCACTTCTGTATTAGGGGAAGTCTTCATTAGGCAGCATGTTCCAATGAAATTCATCCATCACTGCAATAATTCATGATTTCACTCCCTGGTTATTCATTGCACTCAAACATCGCCAAACCATCACACAAAGAAAGAATATTCGGTGGTAAATCATACGGCAGATCAAAACCGCCAAACATCTACACAATCCACCTTGACAAACAAACAACTCTTCCCTTAACAAACTCTCCATCAATAATGATCAAAAAGCCTTAAACTCTTCCCTTAACAAACTCTCCATCAATAATGATCAAAAAGCCTTATCAAATAGCAACCCTGATGAAACCCATAACAAATCAGCTTCAACTTTTCGTGAACAATGAAAGACCTCGACCAATCAGCATGCAATGGATAATATGTTACACACTGTACACATTCAACACTGGACCGTGAAAACTCTAGGATATGTTAGGTACACATGGAGCTGTGCTGATATCTTGCACATTATAAACCTACACATGAATATTTGATTTGCACATCAGTTTTATGTTCAGAAAATAGAGTGAAAAAAAAACAATGGGGAAAAGGGGGAAAACAAGAAAAAAAATCTGCAATACCAAAAACATCAAGTACAATATCAAAAAACCCTTGACTGATCTCAAAATGTAGTGCTCAGTCCAAAAATATTATCAACAACAACTAAAACAAACAGAGGCTTGCAGAATATATCCGATTATTGCAGTAACAAAATTGAACAAAACATTAATGCCACAGCTCAACCAGGAATGCTGTTAGTGTTACACACCCATTTCAATGACCTTGACATTCAAAGACTGTAGTAATTTTCAGTTCGCCTTACTTGCCGATACAACATCACATGCATGTATCTTTATACAAACTAACACAAAAAAAATGCCCTGAAGACAGAGCACAGAACAAAACACGGTGGGTTTGAATTTCTTATTAACATTTTGCATACATGTACATTACAGAACAAACAGGCTTCTGGGTTTGCATTGGGAGTTTCAAATAATTCTTAGTAAATATTGCAAAGAATGTTTGATAAGCTAAATATTTTGTGAAAGTCGGTTGTTTTTGATCTGGTACTTATTATTTTACAGTTTCTGGGATTGCACTTTTGAAAATGTACATGTAATCCCATTCGATTCTGAACAAAAACCCCAATGCTTTGGTTAGTGTTGATTTTGGTATGCGTATAACTATATAAGTTGAACAATTTCCTTCCCAAACCTAAAAGCTTACAGAAATCTTTGATTGTTTACATGATTATTTACTTGGGAAAGGAAGTGTCTTAAAGGTTAAAAGGGTACAGAAATCAAATTGACCAGCAATCTTTAATTTCCCTTAAAGTCTGAGTCAAATATCAAAAGGTTAAAATCAATAAATGAGTACCTGGAAAATGTCTCAGAACGTTGCTTAATACAGACTTCAGGCAGATATATCCATAGGCTCCTTTGCCTTTTTGAAATGTGTCTTAATTACCACAAGAAACTGAAAACAGTTTCATTTTCATTATAGAACATCAGTCATCAGTGTTTCTGCCTAATGCACTCACGACACGGGAATCTAAAGTACCTCGGACTAATAATCAACTAATACCAGAGACTTTCTTTATTTGGTGTTTAACGTCGTTTTCAACCACTAAGGTTATATCGCGACGGGGAAAGGGGGGAGATGGGATAGAGCCACTTGTTAATTGTTTCTTGTTCACAAAAGCACTAATCAAAAATTTGCTCCAGGGGCTTGCAACGTAGTACATATATTACCTTACTGGGAGAATGCAAGTTTCCAGTACAAAGGACTTAACATTTCTTACATACTGCTTGACTAAAATCTTTACAAAAATTGACTATATTCTATACAAGAAACACTTAACAAGAGTAAAAGGAGAAACAGAATCCGTTTGTTGCCTCTTACGACATGCTGGGGAGCATCGGGTAAATTCTTCCCCCTAACCCGCGGGGGGTAATACCAGAGACATCACATTTCAAATGGTTTTAGCACTAGTGAACACCACAGATATCATCGTCATCATAAACTGACATCATGAAGCACCAAATTAGTGAGTCGAGTAATGCCACACATGTTTATGACAATAAATTCATTCAAGAAACAAAATTATTTTTAAAAAACCCAGCTATGGAACTCTGTTCAATTGCTTGATTGCATTAATTTTTTTCAACTCGTATAAAATCAAATAAAGCTAAAACATTTTGTTAGAAGGGTATAGCAATGAAAAGTAATAATAAAAGTATTACAACCTGAAAGAGTGACATCCTAAAGCACTAAATTGCAGAGTCGAGTATAATGCCAAACATTTTTTATGGAGGTAAAGAAAGGAGAAAAATAAAAACACCAGACCCTGGTCGAATTGCATGATTTCATTCATGAACTCATTCTTTCTTTCTTTATTTGGTGTTTAACGTCGTTTTCAACCACGAAGGTTATATCGCGACGGGGAAAGGGGGGAGATGGGATAGAGCCACTTGTCAATTGTTTCTTGTTCACAAAAGCACTAATCAAAAATTTGCTCCAGGGGCTTGCAACGTAGTACAATATATTACCTTACTGGGAGAATGCAAGTTTCCAGTACAAAGGACTTAACATTTCTCACATACTGCTTGACTAAAATCTTTACAAAAATTGACTATATTCTATACAAGAAACACTTAACAAGGGTAAAAGGAGAAACAGAATCCGTTAGTCGCCTCTTACGACATGGTGGGGAGCATCGGGTAAATTCTTCCCCCTAACCCGCGGGGGGATTCATGAACTCATGGACATGACATAAAGTTAATACAGTTTGTTAGAATACAACATTTTTACAACCTGAAAAAGTAAAGGTATATGCAGTGGCGAGTGTTTAACTATGTTTCAGTATTTTCAAGCAAACAAGAAAATCATATTACGCATACAGCCATTCTCTCCTTTGAAAGCCCTGAGACATTTTCACAAGTTCATTAATTTTACAAGACATCGTTAACGGAAGAAGAAAAAAAATCTGCCGCATCATTAACTTTGACATACATGTATAAGAGATTTTGTTGCTCTTTAACTTGTTGTTGTAAAATAACATTAACAAGCTTAAAATCTTCTCATGCTGGGAAAACCCCAGAAGAAATATACTTGTCCATATCCACACAATCCTGCTTAAGCACAAACCTAAAATCACCACGAAAGACATTTTTTAACCCTTTTGTCTTTAATTAAATCACCGACTTTAAAAAAATCAAAAAGACGGATTAACTGCATGGATAATAAAAGGTACGGTGAACATAAATTTTATGTATTTCCATAAGATTATCCAAATTGGCCTTTGATTCACAAAGAAGTGCCATAATTAACTTCTGAACAAACATTTTTTAAGTACATTTTGCTCTAGAGTTACACAGAAATGAAGACAAGTGAACTCCACACATTCCACAGTGTCATCTTTTACTGCATGTATGGCAAACATGGCTGTTCATGACAAAAACCAAGTCCACGGCGAAAGCATGACAATACAGACGAGAATGACAGAATGTCAGAATCTTGAAAAACGTGAAACAAAGTCAGAAAGTTGTGCACGCCCAAGCAAGACTGTCAATTACACAAAAGTGTTGTACACCGAGTTGTACAGACTTACAGACAACAACAAAAAGTCTTGTAGTCATAATACCTCGGTGAGCTAACTGCATTTACAGTGGTACTAGCGATGTAAGGCCCCTCCGATGAAAGGACACCTACCGTGAGAGGACATTTTCTGTTGTCCTTTTGTCTATTATCTCTACCGAAATACAGTCCTGCCGTGACAGACCACCAGCAATGTAGGGGCACTTTTGGCTGGTACCCAAGGTGTCCTTTCATCACAGGTGCCATTGTACTTCGAAAAACTCTTTCACCATAAACATCAAAAAGAAAAATTCTCGAGTTTCATCAATATACTCATGACATCGATCGGTGGGAACATGGAACACAGGAGGTGTGGAGGTGAAAGTGATGAGGTCAAACATTGATACCTTGCACAACGTTTGCTAAACTATGTGCAGACATCAAAAACATGCCACATTATTCCAATCAGTGCAGTGGTTGGTGTAATATATGGCAAGCAACGTATGGTGAGGAAGCAACACGTGTTGAAAAACTCAATCATTTGACCAATTCAAAGTTCATTTCTTGTTATCAATAGTGTGTAAGTCCAACGCGCGGTCAGAAAGTGGTACAGTCGGTTGGAAAAATTGCATTCAATCACAAAGACAATTTGTTAGAAATGAAGTTAACCATGACAACTTAATTGGCACTGTCTGTGCGTATATGTGTGTGTGGGGATGGCAGAGGGATGGGTGGGGGGGGGGGGGGGGGGGAGCGGGGTGTTGAGGTCTGCATGCATCAAAAGACTTGAACCTTTGCTTCAAAAATGTTCACAGTGGCCAAGTAAATTTAAAATTAAAATCAATAAATGAGTGCCTGTAAAGTGTCTCCATTAGCACGAATGGGCAGGGGAGAAAAAGAAATTGGGTGGTTAAGAGGAGGGGGAGGCTGCGTATGTTTGATGACATTTCTGTGCCATCAAATTTAAAAAAAAATTAAATCAACACTGATAGGATATGAATCTGTCACATTTCTTAGTGGTCTGTATCTTAAAAATCAGGTGGTGAAGCAAAAATATATATAACCTTAATTGGTACATGTAAAAAAATGTGGGACATTTTTCTTTTTTTTTATAGAAATGAACATGTATATATGTTTTGATAATCGCACACATTTGATATAAATAATACTGCATATTATACTAAACCTTTGCTGTCCGGACAAACAACATTTATGATATATATACATATTTTTACAACAATAATCTCGATAAAAATTGCTCACATCTTCAAATTTCTTTGGCAACATCCAGCTATATAACATGCTGTGCACATAGATGCATTTACAATACAAAACTCAAAAGCATCACATTTTTGATTTCTTCTCAAAAAGCACACCACTTTAAGTCCAAAGTGACCATTACGCCAGCGTATCAAAAACAATTTGTCAAGTGCTTGTGTCCATCCATCTTCATACGGTAACTGATATTTTGATATGAATTTCACTTCAAGAAAAAGAACCGCTGTGAATTTGCCTGCTTCTTGAGTTGAGTGACTACAAGCCCAAGCACAGTCAGCTAAACCAACGCCTTAAATATTCTGTATGCAAACTTTTCATTCTTTTGCTATAAAATTATGATATAAAATTTGCTTCAACCATGCTGGTTTGTTCATCTCTGTGTGTGTGTGTGACTCTGTGTGTGTGTGTGTGTGTGTGTGTGTGTGTGTGTGTGTGTGTGTGTGTGTGTGTGTGTGTGTGTGTGTGACTGTGTGTGTGTGTGTGTGTGTGTGTGTGTGTGTGTGTGTGTGTGCACGTGTGCTTGTGTTGGTGCGTGCATGCGTGCGTGCATGTGTGTGACTGAATTTTAATTTTTAGCCTACTTTGAAACTCAAGCTCCATTCACAAGCCATATATCATTGACATAAAAAAAGTCAAATATCTAAACCGCTGACACCGTCTTGCACGCTTTATCTGTTGTCAAGACAACTGCTATAGTCGCACTCTGCACGCGTACCAGCCCACATCATCAACCCTCTTTTTCACACGCATGAACATAAAGTGGTCCGCGTAAGGCGATATGTTAATTTTTTGACAGAAAATTACTGAGCTACTGAACCGTGGTCCCAGCGAACTTGTGAGCTACAGTCTGCAGTGGTGCTTTTTGATTGCAATGACAAGAGAGCTAGTCTGCAGTGGTGCTTTTTGATTGCGACGACAAGACAGCTACAGTCTGCAGTGGTGCTTTTTGATTGCGATGACAAGACAGCTACAGTCTGCAGTGGTGCTTTTTGATTGCGATGACAAGAGAGTGCATAGTGTGGACATTTTGAGCTGAGCTGTCAATCCATATTCTTCTTCTTCTTCTTCTGCATACATGAGCTGAAACTCCCACATACACTGATCATGTGTTGTTTTTTGCACAAGTAAGTTTTTACGTATGACTGTTTTTACCCCGCCATTTAGTCATACACCGCTTTCAGGGGAATTTTTTGCACATATGACGTTGAGTATTTTCCTGGCACACATCCACGCAGTCTTTCACTCAGCCAGGCCAGAATCTAAGGTGTACTACAGCGCTAACAGAGTATTGCTTCTTTTCTTCCGCAGCACATTGGGGCTATTAGCTTCCACAGCCTTTCACTGTATTTCAGTTTAGCGTAATTGCATTTCATCACCACCATTAACTATCCTCCACAGTAGGGTTATAATTGTCATCAGTTGATCTGCTGCCAGTATGTGCCACAGACGACATTGGCTGAAGATTTTTACACAGTGTTAAAAGCCTCAAGTATAATTCCACAGCAGGTGTTATTCTGCAAGTCAGGCCACTAGCTTTTACGGCACAGTATTCCGCACAGCTTGTCTTCGCAATGTTAACGGCACCCAAAATCCACATCCATGCATGGCTTCCTGCAGCCAAGTTAGAGGTAATGACAAGTCATCAATCTTAAATTGGTACCAGGTTTCGCACAGCTGTTCTTCAGTGTTAATGGCACCCAAACTCCATAACCATGCATCGCTTTTTGCAGCCAACAAAGTTTGAGGTCAAGATTAGGCACCAAGCTCAGAGCAGCTCCAGGTTTTCCACAGCTTTTATTCACGGTGTTAACAGCACCCATACTGCATAACCATGCATCACAAAATGTTTGCAGCCAAGTTGGAGGTAGTCGCTAGTTACTCATGTCAGTGGAGAACCAGGCTTCTCACCGCCATGCAAACTCTCTCTTGTTAGTCTTAATCCAGACAAAGCTCAGTCCACATGCACACTACACCATGAGAGAGCCGACGTCTACGCTGGCATGGAGTCACACGCCATAGCAGAGCAGCAAAAACGCTACAAGACGCTGCAGTGAAGCCTATACCCTATATTCACGTAGCAACAGTAGTGTTACATCAAGCAACGTCACTGAAGCCATCCTTTGGTTTATATGACAGATTTAGAAACTACACATAGTGGTGCATATAATCCAGTGAAGCCGAAGCCATGCCTGCGTTCTGTACACAATGCGGACAGCACAATCACACTGCTGCAAGCAAGACAGACAGATAGACATGTACACCCACAAAGCGCTGAGTGTTAACAATGTTGAAAATAACGTGCCTGCAACGTAACAGGCAACAGATCGAGTGCTAATTGCAGAGAGCACAAAACGCGTCCATGCCTGATTGCTGTGCACGAGGAAGAGAGAGAGAGAGTGGTATGATCACAAAATGGTGCAATGGGCAAACAATGCCGAAGCAAGACCAGACTACGACGCACAGAATCTCCAACCCGGCCATACAGAATAACATATCGCCCGACTGCCACATCTGTATGCTTACAGCGTAGCACGACTCAACACCTGTATTGCGATCGCACAACATAACACCACATCCGATGACTGTATAATAACTGAGGCAGACAAAGAAAACGTAGGGTTTGATCACAAAGTGGTTTGCTCGGCAAAGCTAGTTCAACGTCCAATGAATCACAAGGCGGTATATCCCATGAGGCTAGATGAAGCAACAACAACCCCAGAGAAGTGAAGAACGCTGGATCACTAGGCCGTGTATCCCATGAGGCTAGACGAAGCGACGACAACACGACACAAGTGAAGAAAGCTGGATCACAAGGCCGTGTGACCTGCGTCCCCTCCCTCCGGGGGCTGTAACAAGACCTGACTGACGTCCGCCCCCCCTGGGGTGTCGGTCGGGGTCGGGGGGTGCAGTCTCAGCGTGGAGGGTCGGCGTTGCATTGTGGGACTGTAGCCGACCCTGTCCAGCGACACCAGGGAGCAGTACACCTCTCCCCCCTGCAACATACAGACAACACAAATCAACAACTCTGGACTATCATTAGGCATACAAGGTGTAACGTGTGAAGTATTTAGTTTTGAGGCCAAGGGTAGGGCAGATGGTGGCGAGAGAGGTGAAGCGCGGGGGAATGTTTACAGTGTCGTGTGGCGGGCAGTGAGCAGTACCCGCCAATGTATAGCTCAGGCACTGTCACAGCTGACGCGCCTCAGTTCTATACCGAACACTGCACCCTCATTCAAGGGAACTGAACCGCGCTGTTCTGGACATCTGTCCTCACCTTTAAGGCAGACTGATACGAAGAGGTGTAAGTTACAATGACCTTAGCCGCTAAAGCAAACCCAACGGCTAGTCTCAAAACTAACTTGAAACTCTTCCTGTAAAAAATGTCCAAGTAATCTCTACCAGTACCTTCTGTAACTATCTCCTGGTTCACATTTCATTTGTACATCTATTATCTTCCCCCAGACTGGCTCCTGGATACCTCAGAAAAATGCTGGAATTTTGGTGTTAGACATATAAATCATAAGCACCCATGCTGCAAACATTTCAGGAAAGAAACGAAATATAGGTTCTGAAGAATATTAATCTTCAGCCTGACGCTTTCGAAAGCAGCAGGGTCGTGCTAGCTGGTTATTTCTTCTATTTCACCAGTTGAAATTTGAATTTTTTAAAATTTTCATTTAATTTTATTTACATTATTATCCCATTGCTTGGAAATGTGGGTCGCTTCCTCCCAGCGGAAAGTTATATATCAGATATATTGTCCATAAACCCCATAGTTTGATTTTTTTCTTCTAGCATTTATTTGCTTTGAATTAGTTTGATGGCTTACAATGTCAAAGAACAATTTCTTTATGATCCAAAGCTGTATTAATTTTATGTAGAAAGATTGGTTTGGAAAAGCTGTGAAGAATTGCTGAGCTGTGTGTGTGTGTTTGAGTGTGCGTGTCTCAGTGTCTGTCTATAAGCGTGCGTGCATGTGTGTGTGAAAATAAACCTAATCCATAAGCGGAAGTGTGGAAGAAAAGCATGCGGTTAACTTACAGTGCCAAGCTGTGTGTCAGGCGTGGACTGCTCCATCTCCTCGTCCATCTGTTTCCTCCGGACGATGAACCAAAGGAGGACGAAGAAGAAGACACTGACCACCTTCAGGCTCGCTCCCACACCTGTCACGTGCACACATACATGGAATCAGAATTTGCATGATTTTACAAATGCATACCGTGGTACCCCCTTTTAAGACCATACAAATTTGGAGAAAATCAGGTCATAAAGGTCATAGAGGTCATAAAGGGTAGGGATATCTGAAAGGCGGGTAAATTGACACTACTTATGAACAGAAAATCTGTCAAAGCAAGGTTTTAAGGGGGAGGGGGAGCTTTAAGGTTTGGCACTGTACTTCAGCTTTCAAAACAACCTCTATCTTCTTATGTCATGCAGGATTAGCATCGTAGAAAATGAGGCCCATTATTTTTGCATATATCCTACATGTTGAGATGACAAGAACACGTCAGCAAGGTTTCAAATACGCCAAATACATCACAACTGTGCGTCAACGCCATTTCCGCCTGTACTCTTTAGTCCCTTTGGAATGGGTTTCAGAGAACCGATGAATAAAACTTTCTCGCCCTGGCTGAGTGAAGGATCTTCCAGGAGTAAACCGTTCTTTTCAAAAATCAAACCTCAAAACCTGTGGGGTGAAGCAAAGTGCTTACCGATGTAGCGGAAACGGAACTGCTCAATGTCGTAGACCAGACAGGACCCGTGACTCTCACAGCGTCGACTCCACAGCAAACAGGCCGAGTCGATGGCGTTGCCGAAGTAGATGGGGGCCGGCACGTACGCTGCACACCAACACAGTGGTGTAAGTAATTCAGCATAACTTCTCACAAGTAGGGCAACGCATGAACAACAACATCTCAGGTTGGGAAAAGCAGCGCTAGCTCCTGACAGAGGTCGGATAAAAAAAAACTGACAGTTATTTCTGGAAATTGTGCATTGTCGCTCAGACAGAGCTAGCACTCTCTGTACTTATACTATAGAAAACAAGAAAAGCTAATGCTTTCTACGACCTCCCCTTTGCCATGTCCCATTGCATTCACTAAATTGCAGTGGACCCCTCTCCCCCTCAACAAAAGACTTATTCCCTTTTAAGACACCCCCCCTTCCCCCCAATTGTCACTTACTTAACTGTCGCAGACCATTTCATGACACACACAGGGCTTGGAGCACACCCCAACGCCTTGACTTCTGTCAAATGTTTTCTTCTCCTGATCCAACGACCAAAAGAAACTTTTTGCTTCGCATTATCTCTCCGATACCCAAATGTTCCCCCAAAATTTGCAAAACTGTTTCAGCGTGGAAAATGACCCTTCTGTTTTCCCAACTTTTGGGAACCCCAAAAAGATAGACACAGATAGGCACACAAACAGAACACTCACCAAAAAGCCGCATGACCACGTACTGTAGACCCAGAGCAAACGCTTTCTCTTCTTTTCCAACACACCTGTAAAAACATAGTTTCTATGTGTACACCACACATAGCCTCAATTCGGAGGACATTGCTCCCTTTGTTTTAAAGGCACAGTAAGCCTCCCGTAAACCATCACAGAGCTCCCCGAGCGTCTACATACAGTACAAGCATACTTCCATTTGAACGCTCACCGAACGGGAACATCCTGGCTGCTTTCTGTCGAGCGTGAGAAATTTTCAAAGAATTTATTTTCGTAGACTTGGTCCTCTAAGAACAAAATATATCTGTGAACATTCGGAATTGAGACCAGAGAGAGGTCATTAAAAAGACTCAATAAAGCAATTGATGAATTTTTCATTTGAAATAATAAAGTTTGCTATGTCTTTGTCAATCTTACAAAACAAAATGTAGGGTCTTACAATGGAGCAACATGCAATTTTCAATTCCAAATTCAGGCAACAATGAGCAGGTTTGGATTTCTCTCAGATCTGCATTCAGAGTCGAAACTAGTGATTTAGATGAGAAGAATTGCTCACAGCTTAAAAATGACTTCCCTGTTCTAAAGATGAACGATAAAGAAGGATCGAATGGACAGACAAGAGAATAGAAAATGGTAAAAAAAGAAGAAAAAAAGGTTTGCCAAATCCAAAATAAGACAACATTCAGAATATTTACACTTTTTCTTAACCCTGTTGTAAGAGAAGAAGGGAAATGGATTTACACATGAGGAGTGTTGCTAACAGCTTCAAAACCAATTTAATGTCTTGATTTTTCATAGCCAACATGAACACCTAGAGAGGTTCAAAAGGAGGGAGATTCCCACATGAGATTTGTTGTCATATTCAGACAAACCACACACGTACAATTACACAGTATCACTTACCTGAGAGTGACCATCAGTAACGGCATCTGAGTGCCAGCCACACAGAACGTCATGACCACCAGCATGATGAGGAAGGGCAGCAGACGTTCACACTGGCTCTTGCAGGGACCGCTGGTTGCCAGGGGCGATATGATCACCTCGTGGCTGCCCTGCACGCTGGGTTGGTCCATGATGCACGAACATCCACTGTAGTTCTGTCACAACAAACACAACTGTCAGCTCACAGTCAAACACATCTGTCAGCTCACAGTCAAACACATCTGTCAGCTCACAGTCAAACACATCTGTCAGCTCACAGTCAAACACATCTGTCAGCACACAGTCAAACACATCTGTCAGCTCACAGACAAACACATCTGTCAGCTCACAGTCAAACACAACTGTCAGCTCACAGTCAAACACATCTGTCAGCTCACAGTCAAACACAACTGTCAGCTCACAGACAAACACAACGTAGTCAGCTTACAGTCAAACACATCTGTCAGCTCACAGTCAAACACATCTGTCAGCACACAGTCAAACACAACTGTCAGCTCACAGTCAAACACAACTGTCAGCTCACAGTCAATCACATCTGTCAGCACACAGTCAAACACATCTGTCAGCTCACAGTCAAACACATCTGTCAGCTCACAGTCAAACACATCTGTCAGCTCACAGTCAAACACATCTGTCAGCTCACAGTCAAACACATCTGTCAGCTCACAGTCAAACACATCTGTCAGCTCACAGTCAAACAAAGCACCTTTCCATCAGCATACATTGTCATCTCTGTAACCGAGTGCACGGAACAGTACAATCACCTTTGGAGGCAACAGGGTTGAGAATTTTAGATCTAATTTCTTAGCCCTATAAAAAGTGCCGTGGGTACACAAAGCTTCCCAACAACATACAGGGAGACAGCAGCAGCCAGACCCCATCACAAACACAACTCTACAATTGACAGCTGTCTATCCAGCGATGTAGAAGAAACGTTCAGCTACTATAAATAGGTTGAGGTCTTTGCCAGCAGACAACTCTGCAGAGCCTGCTGTGAAGGAACACTACTGCGTCACCCTGACACATCTCATTGGTAAAAACCTAACTGTACCAAAAACTTAAGATAGTTGCTGTCATAATAAGTTCATCACGCTGCTACAGAACAATTGAAGTTTACATGCCTTTTGCATAGGGATAGCCCTAATTGAAAACAGTATTGCCAAAAAACTATGAATCCTGGCTTTCACAGAAACCAGTCACAGTGTGTTGTAATAGTCAGTGAAGAAACACCATGGTACACTGTCAGTAACACAATTGTGACTAGCATTACTACGGCGTTAACGTCCTGCCTGCCCAAGCTTGCCACCAAGAAACTTCCCAAAATACAGTAACGGTAAAGAAATCTGTCTAGCAAGCTTGAATTAAGTCCAATAACCACCAAATTTTGTGTACTAATTAAAAAATGGATGCCCAGTTCAGTCGTGCTATTTATAAGTTTGTCACGCGATTTGTTTTAGCAAAGGGGGATGAAAGGGGGATAATTTGTGTTTTTTAACGTTTTTTTTGTGCGTGTTTTCTTTTTCACTGCTTTTTTAAAAGTTATTTTTTAACAGACAGTATTATAAATAATGTTATAACCAAACAAGGTGTAAAACCTATGAATTAGCTGAAATATTGTTAACATTGTACACAGAAATAAGGAGACAGTACAAAGAAAAAAAACAAGCAAATCACGCATTCACTCACAGCATCCTGACTCAAATGAAACAAAACTGTGACACTCACCAAATGATGTCCAGGTAATCCATATTGAATATAAGTCACATTTTCACAACAAAGTACCAACTGTACACCTATGAACATTTCCAAAAGGATTAGGAGGCTCCAGCCAGCCATTGTTATCAGTGCTGCCACGCCCCCTTGCACCTACACGATTCCGAGATACATGTGCGTCTAGCAGTACCACCCCTGCCACATGTAGTTTGCCGACTCATACTAGCAACAACAGGACTGTTTCTTCCTCACTATCACTGCTATTCTCGCTTTCTTGAGGCGAAAACGACACGTCGGAATCATGATCTACAGGATCCTCAAGATCCGGAGAACCTCCTCCCGTGACAAGGCTCACCTTCGATTCATTTTTGTTGTTCGAAAAAACCACGCAAATCTGCACTAATTTGATCAGGGCGGAAAAGGAAGTCACGTGTATCAAGGGAAACAACTCAATTTATTGCAAGCTTCAAAAACCGGGAAGCAATCACAAGTCGTGTACCTTGTATGACTGTTACTGAAAAATTCACCTCCCGTTCATGGGCGTGTCAGCGCTGCTACTGATTTATTCACCTCCCGTCGTGAAAGTGTTAATATGCTATTTTTGTGGAAATAATCTTACCTAATGCTTCAGTGGAACAACTCTTTTGAGACCTCCAAAAATGTGAGAAAATCGGGTCTTAAAAAGGACGCAGTCTTAAACTGGGGGTACATTTACTGATGTTATGAACAGAAAGTCTTAAAAAGTAAGGTCTTAAAAAGGGTGGTTTTAAATTGGGGGGGGGGGTGTGTGTGTGTGTGTGTCTTAAAAGGGGGTCTCACTGTATCTAAACAAGCAGATTTGACCGGTTGACTCGTTGTTGATTTTCTTATTGATACTTTCAAATTTCAATCAGTAGAATACCAGAAATTATGGGGAGCCGGGATTCTTAGTTGGTAGAGCACTGGACTTGTGATCCTAGGGTCCCGGGTAGCTCAGTGGGTAGAGCACTGGACTTGTCATCCTAGGGTCCCGGGTAGCTCAGTGGGTAGAGCACTGGACTTGTGATCCTAGAGTCATGGGTTTGAATCCAGGCCAAGATGGACACGAGTCAACTTTATTTGCAGACTTAGAGATGGTATCCATGTCCCAACCCTGTGTTACTACAGTGGCACATAAAAGACCTCGGTCGTTCCGCCATAAGTGCAGGTGGCTGATTACACCTCAACACGCTCACACCTGGGTAGCGCGACTCTTGTTGCTGCTAGCTTTCCACTGGGAGAAAGCGATCCGAATTTCCCAGCATTGGGATAATAAAGTACATGAAATGAAATGATCAATACTGAGTGATCCCTGATATGTACTCACCAAAAACCTGGACTCGCCAGGCTGCGTGAGATCACTAGCAACCGTGCAGCCGGCGTGACAGGGGGAGAAGTAGGTGATGCCGTTGATGCCGCAGATCGGTTCCAGGTGATTGGGCGAGCAGTCACAGTTCTGGTTACACTGCGACGTCAGGTTGGCCTCGAAGATCTTGTGACCTGAACTGTTACACATAGAAGGGGAGGGGTTATGACTGTCTGAAGGGGAGGGGTTATGACTGTCTGAAGGGGAGGGGTTATGACTGTCTGAAGGGGAGGGGTTATGACTGTCTGAAGGGGAGGGGTTATGACTGTCTGAAGGGGAGGGGTTATGACTGTCTGAAGGGGAGGGGTTATGACTGTCTGAAGGGGAGGGGTTATGACTGTCTGAAGGGGAGGGGTTATGACTGTCTGAAGGGGAGGGGTTATGACTGTCTGAAGGGGAGAGGTTATGACTGTCTGAAGGGGAGAGGTTATGACTGTCTGAAGGGGAGAGGTTATGACTGTCTGAAGGGGAGAGGTTATGACTGTCTGAAGGGGAGAGGTTATGACTGTCTGAAGGGGAGGGGTTATGACTGTCTGAAGGGGAGAGGTTATGACTGTCTGAAGGGGAGGGGTTATGACTGTCTGAAGGGGAGAGGTTATGACTGTCTGAAGGGGAGGGGTTATGACTGTCTGAAGGGGAGGGGTTATGACTGTCTGAAGGGGCTGGTGGGAGGAAAGGAGAGAGAGAGAGAGAGAGAGAGAGAGAGAGAGAGAGAGAGAGAGAGAGAGAGAGAGAGCGAGAGAGAGAGTGAGAGACAGAGTGAGAGAGAGAGAGAGAGAGAGACAGAAAGATAGAGACAGAGTGAGAGAGAGAGAGAGAGAGAGACAGAGAGAGAGAGAGACAGAGTGAGTGAGAGAGAGAGACAGAGACAGAGTGAGAGAGAGAGAGAGAGACAGAGACAGAGACAGACAGAGAGAGAGAGAGAGAGAGAATGTTGGCTTGTCTGGACAACCGTCTATAAGATTCACATCAAACAAATCACAAGAAGATAATTCACACACCGTAGAACTTCATAGACAAAAAAGAAAGGAAAAGCAATAGTTCCACTTATCACCCTAAAACACTGGATCTTGAAAGGAACAAACACATCAACTGACAGCACCCAGTCCAGTGGTCCAGGGAAACAACTAAATTATCACACAAGAGTGCTCTTTGCATTGAATTGTTACAACAATTTTTGTTCTTTCAATATACTTGTTTTGCAGAGTGAAGACAGTCTTGCTGCACGCCGCCATTATCTCAAACCCTGAACCTCATCGCATTTCTTTCAAAGCGATCTGAGAATGTTTTTCCATACAAATTATCCCTTTACAGGAAATCCATTCAAGGAAGAAAGAGTTTCAAGGAAATAAATAACGCGGGGGTCAAGGGGGCCGCGTAAATATGAATGTAACCCCCTCTAGTGGAAGATAAATTGTGCATGTAAAAAACCCAACTATTTTTGTCCCTCTCACCTGGGTTAAAAATTAAACTATAAAAAATGTTTTGGGGGTGCTTTTCTTTTTTGCGATTTGGATTGCCTGCTTTAACAAAGAAACGGACCTGTTGAAGTAGGGCAGAGTAGCCCCAGCGATGCGCTGATTGTCGCAGCCCATGAAGAAGAAGATGACAAAGCCCATCACTGCCAGGAAATTCAGACCCAACACAAACTGCAGGGCCCCTGAAACAAACAACACACACACCATTAGCCCATCACTGCCAGGAAATTCAGACCCAACACAAACTGCAGGGCCCCTGAAACAAACAACACACACACCATTAGCCCAATGCCCGCCATCACTGCCAGGAAATTCAGACCCAACACAAACTGCAGGGCCCCTGAAACAAACAACACACACACCATTAGCCCATCACTGCCAGGAAATTCAGACCCAACACAAACTGCAGGGCCCCTGAAACAAACAACACACACACCATTAGCCCAATGCCCGCCATCACTGCCAGGAAATTCAGACCCAACACAAACTGCAGGGCCCCTGAAACAAACAACACACACACCATTAGCCCATCACTGCCAGGAAATTCAGACCCAACACAAACTGCAGGGCCCCTGAAACAAACAACACACACACCATTAGCCCAATGCCCGCCAGAGCGCCAAATATCACCCCCTAGATATTCCACATGCAGATTCCGCAGTAGCCGCATGGATCATCTTCAAAAATCGTTCCCCCCTTTCGCGACCAGAGTAGACCATGGCTTGAGTAGAAGAGAGCTAGCCTTGCTTCATTAGAATGTTTTGTTAAATCTCATGGGAAGTGCAAAGGACACAGCATGATTATGTGCAGGAGGCATTGAATGGTTAGAGACACAGTCCAACCTGCCTATAATGACCAGCCAACAGCAAAGGGACAGACCCAAAGTGATCGCTATAGACAGGTGGTCGCTATGGAAAGGGAAACCATATGGGAAAAGACATGCTTGAGGATCCTTTTGCGTAATCATGTGTCAAAATACTGGAGCAGCTTTAGGATTCACTTGTGAAGAAAAGTAGTCTCGTTGTATTATTTTCCACTGACCGTACTGATCGTATTCTAGACAATCATGCGTACAAAATACGGCAAAATCGTATGGGTTCCCAGGTCTGAGTAACAGTCTTACCTTTAGGTTTGAGCTGGAATCGCTTGAGCAGGTAGCCCCCTATCAAGATGCCGATCACTGCTCCTGGGATACCGATGCCACCTGGAACACAGCACAGGTAAATCTCAAGCCTTCTTTCCCATGTACAAAGGTCCTTCTCAGAAACATGACACATCTAAAGTCAACTCTTTTCAGAATCGAAGACTAGCACATAATTCCTGAAATCAAGCTAAAAAAAAAAAAAGTTCCACAGACTTTTTGCTCACTAAATTAATATTTACCAAAAACAACTTTTTCAGTTGTCATGCTTCCCTTTTGCATAAAATGAAATAGAATGAAACAATACCTGTGAACAAGTTGGCGACGGATGTGGATGTCCCAAACTGGGTCTCGATGTACTTGGGCAGGAAGACGACAAAGCCAGACACGATGGCGATCTCACAGCTGATGGCCGGTAGCAGCAAGGCATACACTGGGTTCTTCAACAACTTCAGGATGGCCCTGGGGATCTCTGCAACCACAAGACACCGATATATTTGTATATCGTGCATGAAAAAGAATGCGACTGTACATAAGTTGTCTTTACTCCAAACATAGACACATTTGTAAGCTTACAGTGTACTGTGTCAAGCTCAGAAGATGTGAATTTCACTGTATTCAGCTCTTTAATGTCTTAACATAAGTTACACGCCCTGGCTCCCCCTAATCACATTCTTAAAACTCTTCATCAATCTAAAAAAAAAAGACTGTGCAACCCAACCCCTACAAGAAAAACATCGGCAAGGCAGAGAACGGACATAATCCCGATTTTCTACACAAAAGGAGAGAGACATCGATCTACCTCCTGTTTCTCTACAAGCTTAAAATTCTCCCCTCAGAAATGTACAACAGTACTCTGAACCCTGGCTAGGAAAGAAAAAACTGTTTCTGAGCAATCATTTACTGGCCTGAAACCATCTGAGTATGATCCCCTAAATGGCGAGGGAAAAAAATGCCATACGAATAAAAGCCTACTCAGTCCATGGAGTGTACGAGGGAGTTGCAGCCCATGGAAGAAGAAGAAGAAGCCAAAGAAGAAGATCACGTACCCTTGATGCTCTTGCCATAGTGCGTGTTGACATGCTCCGGTTCCTCGGTCATCAGCTGCTCCTTGGTCTTCTGCTCCAACAGACGACGCTTGGCCTGCACCAGCACGCGTGGGTAGCCCAGGAAGGGGAAAGCCAGCAGGAACAGAAGCAGCCCGCAGATGATGAAGCCGCCCCACCAGGCTCCGATCCACTGGGGGTGACCGGGGTTGATGATCACCTGAATACACATCACACGCTACAGTGGAATACCCTTTGTAAGAACCACCAAATTTGAGACTGCCTACTTTGCATTACAAGACCTTGTTTTCTCAGACTTTCTCTTCATAACCTCTGTTAAATTACCCCCATTTTAAGACTCCCTCCTTTTTAAGACCTTGTTTCCTCAGAGTTTCTGTTCATAACCTCTGTTAAATTACCCCCATTTTAAGACTCCCTCCTTTTTAAGACCTTGTTTCCTCAGACTTTCTGTTCATAACCTCTGTTAAATTACCCCCATTTTAAGACTCCCTCCTTTTTAAGACCTTGTTTCCTCAGACTTTCTCTTCATAACCTCTGTTAAATTACCCCCATTTTAAGACTCCCTCCTTTTTAAAACCCGATTTTCTATGATTTTTTTCCTATTTTTGGAGGTCTTAAAAGTATTGTGTTGCAGCCTAAGGTTGGGACAAGACGACCTCCACAAGAAACTCTATCTTAAAAGTATTGTGTTGCAGCCTAAGGTTGGGACAAGACGACCTCCACAAGAAACTCTATCGGGTTTGTATGGGTTAGAAAGAGTGAATGCTTTTGTTGAGGCAAGCTTTCCGCATAATTATGCTCCTTGTCCCCGTGTTTCAGACACACCCCTCGCTAGTGACTGGCCTTTGTCACTTGGGAAAGTTTGACACAATAAAGTATTCACTCTTTTACATCCCATACAAATCAAACAGAGCACCTGCATAACATCACCTATTCATCCCAATGTTGCGGTTTAAAAAGGCATCTACTCCAATCATGCAAACCATACACATGCATAATTCAAAAAGAATCAACTCAACAAAATCAAAATACATTCTCAAAATTAATCAGCATGACCACTCTCTCTTTCTCCCTCGTCGATTGTTGCACACACACACACACACACACACACACACACACACACACACACACAAACACACCCAAACCCACAACTACACCATTTCTCCAATACAGGTGTCTCAAGCATACTCTCTGTAATAATAAACAAAATATGAGAGTATCAGACCTGGTGAGTGAAGCTATCCACGTAGTACTGCAACAGGAGAGCACCTAGAGCGTAGCCCAACACTGGTCCCAGGGCTCCCGATGCGTGGATGAAAGCTGTGGAATAGGAGTGTGTGTCAGAGATGTGTTGTGTAATGGATAAAGAGACAGCACTGTTCACATTGACATGATTTGTATCAAACCACACTCACACATCTGCCAACCCTTGTGAAGCCTCAAGTGTAGCAATTTAGATTTTTTTCATTAGGCCAAAAAAAAAATTGTCTGTTTCTGGTAACATGGCTAAAAAAAATAGGGTCGGTAGGTAGGGATTTTTTTTTTAAATTTTTTAAAAAAATTTTTTTTTTACCCCAAATGTAGACCAATAAAACTAACTTTAAAAATCGCGCAAAGAGACTGGATTCACTATACATAGAGACAAGACACTCAACACATTTACAAATCGTCAGCGGACTTTCGTTTTCACACGTTTTTGTTGTTCATTTTCTCACCCTGTCCTTTACCAGCAAAGAAAACCCCAACAATTTTTGAGTTTGGAAAAAAAAAGTTTAGGGTCGGCGCCGAAATTTAGGGTCGGTCGGGTGACCAGAAACAGACAATTTTTTATTTTTTTGCCTTAGAATGCAGAAACATAAAATGCCCATTAGAGAGTTTCTGTTGTGCCACTTTTCAGTGTCAAAGATGTTTTATGACTCATTTTGTGATGGCTACACACAGTAGGAAGCAGAAAAAAAAGGAACAGTTGCATGCTTGTGATTATTTGTTTAAGCATAGCAATCTTTAGCTTGACGTAGCAACATAGCATTTGCTCGTAAAAGTAAAACATAGCATGGCAGCTTTGCATTCACGCACCTAAGCAAGCACGCACGCACACACACACACATAACATTATTAACGTCTTGGCTGCCAGTAAATATGTGTATACAAAGCATTACCTTACCTGAATTGACAACTAAAAATGTGCCTGCCTTGATGTATATATGAATACACCACACACTCACACCTTTTTTCTTTTACCTTCCTGGTATGGATTGTAGTCTTTAAGTCAGTGTGAAACTGGTTTCCTATCCCAAAGACTGAGTATGGCTACCAAAATGGCAAGGTAGAATTTAACGGCCATACAGGAAAAGTACGCTTTGATCAAACTCAAGTGTATGTGCATTGGAGAAGTAGCCCACAAACACATGAGGAAAACAAAGAAGAAAGGTCAGCTCAGATGCAAATTAACACTAGGACAATACTTATGCAGATACTGAAAAACACCTGACAAATATTGTCTCAGACTGACACATAACACAGACATCTAGATACTATATAACACAGATAAACAAAATACACCACACACACCACACACTTCATTACCTAGATAAGCAGGGGATTTCTCTTTAGCCACATGGTTGTCTACATAGGTGATCCCAAGGGTCAAAACCGGTGTACCGCCGGTGCCGATTAGAACCTGCGCCGAGATGAGAAGCAACACGTAGCCCCAGTTCCCCGACTGGTCCGAGTCGATCCCGCAATTGCCACCCCCACCCTCGCTGCCCGGCACCCGACAGATGTTCTCGTCCGAGGAATTGGCGGACATGCCTGACTGCAGGGTGTACTTGGGGGCGATGACGTGGGGCAGAGCGAAGAGCAGCGAGCCAAAGGCCTGCACCAAGACGCCGATGCCGATCCACTTGGGGATGTGGCGGTTGCTGCCCAGGTAGCTGACAAAGATGACGGAGATGAGGGAGCCCAGCTCGTACGAGGCGGCGATCATGCCCGAGACGGAGCTGCCGATCTCGAAGCGTTTCTCGATGGTGGTGATGACGCTGTTGAGGTATCCTGTGGAAACGGCGGTGGACACCACGAGCAGGAGACACATGCAGAAGACGAAGACCTTGACGTTGAGGCAAGGTCGCAGGCAGGGGAAGGAGTACTTGCCGATCTGACAGTCGTGGTCCTCCTCCAGCTCGGCGTGCGCGTCGATGTACACGTCTTTCTCTCGCTTCCCCCGCTGCAGGAGGACTCGGCCGCTGGACCCCGAGCACCCGCTGGTAAAGCTTTCCTGGCCCAGCGAGCGCTCCCCTTCGCTGACCGCGCCCGGCGTCTCAGCCTCTTTGGCCGTCAGGGCCCCTAACTCCTCCCCCCTCTGCCAGTCCCCGTTTGCGTGTGCTGCCATCTTGGCTGCTCACACCTCTCTAGACTGCACCCTGGAACCAAAGCGAGCAGGATTTTGTCATTTTCATCTGACTATTCATATTAATTGTATAGTATAAACCTTACATCATCATTACTGGTATTCTAGCTCAGCTTGGAAATGGTTGTGTATTCAGCCATAGTCTCAGCATACTTGTCAAGAAAAGAAAATGAGTTACACACTTATATCCTGCTTGGGAAAGAAAAGACGGCCATTGATAACCATGAATATAGACAGACAGAAAGACCTTACAACCGGTCGCACAAACATGGCAATAACACCAGTTCTGTCATTCTCTTAACTTACTGACATTTCATTTCTAAAGTCAAACAATTTTCTTTCCACAGAACATACAGCTGCAATGTAGATAGTACTTAGGTATATAACAATGCTGCTTAGAATCTCACACACAATTTAGACAGTACTTAGGTATATAAGTGCTGCTCAGAATCTCACACCAGTTCATATCCAGGCCTGGGAATGAGTAAAAGTGGTTTGGGCGTACTGACGGGAACATTTTGCGTTTTAAGCATTTTTAAGGGCACACAGAGGCCCTTTTCTTACACAATTAGAAAAGGACTTCGTCGTATTTACGATGAAAGGTGTATCATTCCCAGGCCTGAAATCACAGTTTCTCATGAAGCCAAGACAGCTCTATCCGGCTGCATCAACTGTTTTATTTACAGTATTTTGAATGAAGCAAACCCTTACTCACAGGCATAATAAAATGCACAGTTATTGGCTGTAATTGTACTTAAAATCTAAACCTGACTTTAATTTCCGCTTAATCAAGTTAATGCCCTGGAGTACTAAGTTTAAAAGTCCAAACGAGGGGAAATAAACTTTACTACAGCAACAGGCAATGGAAGACAGCCTGTACAGATTCATTTTTCATAGCCTCCTGACAAAGGAAGCAGGCTTATGCCACATAAAGACATTTCCAAGAGGAAAGAACAATTGGTTTCTTAACACTTGAACACAAACAACAGAAACTAACTCATGAACCTCCTGAGACTTAGACACTGAATACAGATCTGTTCAATATAACTCTGACTACTGTAAATTAATTGAATGCAAAGCGAAAAGTTGTTCAACAGTCCTGTCTGTATTAATCAGTTAATCTGTATTTTTAGCAGCAGGCAAACAAACCAAAAGATCGTCCAGAGTCACATTACATTTTTTTTTAAAATACACCAGCACAGATTTAGATTCACACAAAGGCAGGGTTGCATAAGCTCCTGCTCACCAATATTTTTAGCGCAGAAATCAAAACAGGGCCTCAGAAATTACTGGCTGACGTTTCCAACTGCACAAAGATACAAGGACTGGGTGGCCGAGTGGTTGCGCTCGGAAGCGGAAGCGAGAGGTTGCGAGTTTGACCCTGGGTCAGGGCGTTAGCAATTTTCTCCCCCCTTTCCTAACCTAGGTGGTGGGTTCCTAACCTAGGTGGTGGGTTCAAGTGCTAGTCTTTCGGATGAGACGAAAAATCGAGGTCCCTTCGTGTACACTGCATAAATCTTATCCAATCCAATCCAATCCAATCCAATATAACATAACATAACATGCACACTGATATAACATAACATAACATGCATACTCGCTGGTTCCAGGACACACACAACATTCCCTTAATGACAGTAATAACGCCTATTTAGGGCATGGAAGGAAACACCACAAAATCCGGGTCAGGTTGTTCCAATATCTAAACACAATGTTGTACAATAGAACTCCCAGTTTAGACTCAACCCCCCCCCCCCCCCCCCCTCCCCCCTTGTGAGACTTTTGTGGGTCTTAAAAGAGGCGTTCCACTGTACTTAAAATGAAATGTTCCACAACACACCAGATCCCACCAGATCTGACAATCTGACACCAGATACCACCAGATCTGACACCAGATCCCGTAACGACCCTAGCTCAGCCCATAAATGTGCAATGGCAGTTGAGTGCATTTGAAGGAATGAAAGCTATATGTACACACGGTTCTGCTTGGCTTCTATTGAAATGGTGTGATTTTATTATGCACCACCCCCAGACCATGCAGTGATCTTTAACTCTTGTTTTCTTTTTTCTTCTATACAACCAAACAGGAAGAGGCATGAAGGTGAATGCATATTATTGCGTACTGAGAAAGCAAGTGTACAGGTAATGTCAAAAAGTGCAAACAATCTGGGACCAATGCAAATGTGTTGTGTTGTGTTGTCCGTCGCGATATATTACCTTCCTGGTTGAAAACCACGTTAAACACCAAATAAAGAAAGGTTGTGTTTGCGTTTGTGTTGTGTTGTGTTGTGTTGTGTTGTGTTGTGTTGGGTGTTGTGTTGTGTTGTGTTGTGTTGTGTTGTGTTGTGTTGTGTTGTGTTGTGTGTTGTTGTGTTGTGTTGTGTGCGCGCGTGTGTGTGTGTGTCCATATATATTACTTATAAGCAGTGATAGGGGTGGATTAGTGCAGATAATTCAGATAGAAATACATTTTTAGGTTGTAACTCACAAATTATCAATCTATAAAATGAAAATACAGGTGGCTGACTTAAAGGATCTTTTGTACACACAATGTCAACTGATATTTTCAGCGTGAATTGTTTTCCAGAACTTTCCACATGCGTCTATTGAGAAAAACCAATATTGCACACCCAATCAGACTGTATTGCGAAACGTCAAACACAAACATCTATATGTTTTTTATTTATTTATTTACGAGGATTTATATCGCGCACGTATCTCACCACACAAGGCGACTCAAGGCGCATGTTACTTATTAATGCCGTGTGAGATGGAATTTTTTACACAATATATCACGCATTCACATCGGCCAGTAGATCAACAGCCTTTTGGCGCTGCATCCACCTTTCAGTTTCACGGCCCATTATTCCAGGTCACACGGGTATTTTGGTGGACATTTTTATCTACGCCTATACTATTTTGCCAGGAAAGACCCTTTTGTCAATCGTGGGATCTTTAACGTGCATACCCCAATGTAGTGTACACGAATACCCAATAAGGTTGTTTAAAAGTGTAATCTGATAACTACAAGAACAGTACTTATGATAAATATACTCCAGGTGGGTCAGTGGTGGCATTTTTTTTTTTTTTTTTTTTTCCTTACACCTGTTCCTTGTTCCGGTGTTCTCTCACACCGCCCCGTCCCTGCATTCGCTGCTCCATCCACATCTGAATTTCGTTCCGCTGCCAGACCTGTCGATTTTACAGACGCTCCAGGGAGGGATGTCGGGTCGTTGCGGTAGGCTACCCTCGGAAGTTGACACTGCACTTCTGCTGAGTCACTTCGACGGTGTTCTGAGTAGTGGGTCTGTCCCGAGCTAACGGACTCAGCCCACTACCTACTATGCCCCCTACTAACGACATTGACTGCTAAGTCGCAGAGCCAGACTAAGTGAGCGTCCCCTCCAGAGAGCAGACCGCCACCACGTCCCTCCGTCGACCCCCCAGAACGTCACACGTTGAAGACTGACAGCAGAAGTACTATTCAGGGAAGGATCGAACAGGAACACTGAGACCAAGGTCACCATGAGAGCTCCGGGCATGAAGGGCCACAAGAGCAAGGACATTTTATAATTTTGGATGATTAATGAGATGAGGATGATTATAATGATGATGCTATGGATTTCCAATTTGGTTTGAGACTACGTGACAGGGCAGCACTCTACGCTTACTGTCATAATATATCCTGGTGTCAACCAGGCCCGAGAACTGCCGCACCTGCGGTGTTGGTCAGGTATAAAGAACCTGAGCACCCTCAAAGTTGCATTCGTTAAGTGAATGACACTCGGCTGTGTGATTCCAGCCTTCCCATAGGAACCATAGCACTTCCACTCTGGGTAGGAGCCGACCGTAGCCCGAAAAACCCACATGACCCTGATGGGATTCGAACCCATGACCTCCCGGCCCGCAGCCCGATGCGCTAACCACTGCGCCACGGGGGCCGGTAGTGGTGGCATATTTACATCTAGGTCAGTGGTGGCATATTTACATCTAGGTCAGTGGTGGCATATTTACATCTAGGTCAGTGGTGGCATATTTACATCTAGGTCAGTGGTGGCATATTTACATCTAGGTCAGTGGTGGCATATTTACATCTAAATACAGTGGAACCCCTCTTTTAAGACACCCCCCCTCTCTTTTTAAGACCCATCTTTTAAAAAAAAAAATTTTTTACCGATTTTCTGATTAAAATTTAAACACAGCAGCAATTTTTTTTTTAGCTTAATTTTTTTAATTTTTTTTTAAACAACTTCCTATCTGAGACCATTCCATTTTCTCAGATTTTGGGGGTAGTCTTAAAAGGGTTTTTTGCTGTTCATGAAAGGTGCAGTGTAAAAGGTAACTGTTTTTTCTCTGTCGCAGGTGGTATTGTCGTTCTCGTTCTAATTCTAGTCTGTACTTGTTGATTACAGTGATTAAAAGTACTCTAGCTGCGCAATGTCACCCCAAGGTTATCAGAATTCACAATGTGTGTTAGCAGCACTGACAATATCTGAGTGACACAAATAACAACAGGTTAAGGTACACTGCAGTGATTACATTATTTACAGACACACTGTCCTCATGAAAATCGTTCAGCTCCCTATCTCACAGCTGCCCATGCTTCCAGTTTTACATCGGATACATGTATACCAAAGTGTAATTATTTAACACACAAAAATCTAAATAAAGTAAAAAAAAAATTTTTTTTTTTTTTAAAGATTATGAAACTTTCAAAAAAAGACTGATTTAATGAATAACAAGAAGACATGGAGAAACACCCCTAATATTGCTCATTGTAATATTCTAACTCACAAAATTCATCTTGATTTCAAGGAAAGAAATGAAAGAACACCATTACTGTAACTGTCAGTAAATGATGACTCAGGCTTTTTTTAAACAGTGAGTCTTTGTCATGCTCACTAAAACAGATCATTACACATTCTTCATCAAGCCATTGAAACAGCAGTTTCCATGGATGTTCTTTGGTCAAAGTCACAGCCTTGTACTGGTGATCATTATTTGAGCAAGTTTTGGAATTTTATAGTTCTTATCACTGATACATGTATGTGTTTTACAAAATCTGAAAATTAGAATTTAGAATTTTTGAAATTGATCCAAAAAATGTCACCTTATTCTTCATTTCCTGATTCTAAAAAACATATAATGTTTGGATTAAAAACAAGCACATAAAGTTAAAAAGACTCAAGAAAAGCGCGCTTTCCTGTGAAGCGCTTTATGCCATGATTTTCACGTTAATCACTTCAATCAATGTGTCAGCGTTTTCAGTGTCGGTCGCAGGATATCCAAAGAGTATTGTCTTCCTGAAATGCAGTGCGTTCAGTATCATTCTCTGAGTATGACAGATTGACTAAATGTATTAATTTTGCTTCACACAACTTATTTCAATTTTATTTTTAACATTTTGAAGAGTTTGAAAATCAGAAGAATAAAAAAAAAAAAAGATCCCGAAAACATGTTTTCCTTATTCAGGAATTTTGAATGGGAAATTTTGATCCCTGAAATTCTGTGCAGCCCGTGTGCAGACGACTGTGGTTACGAGGAAGTTGCATGTGTATTTTAAAAGCAGACGCACAATTGGTGTACGATTACTGATCTGATATGTATCCTGATTTAACCCATTTTGACTGGCAAATGCTGTAAACCTGCTAAACTTCCAGCCAGAGAACAGCTTAAATAAAGGTTTGCACAAAATGGTATGACTACAAATTCAACAGTATCACTTCCTCAAAAGCTGTCCATTCATTAGTTTAAAACTTGGCTTAATTATTGGGGATGGGTTTGTGTTTATACACTGCTGACGTTAAAACTCATTGCTTGGTGATGCAGCTGTGTTGAGTTTAACCTTTGAATCTGCCAGCACTGAATTAACTGACTTTTTCCCCAACATTAGCTTCATTATTGTTCTTGCTGCAGTTCAGTGCAGGGAGCTTAAACAGCTAACTCCCCATGTACTCCTGCAAAGATGCAATTCTCTGCAAAATTTCCTGGAAGTTAAAAACAAATTCAGTAGACTGTGTTTACATTTGTGACCAGTTACATCTACTTCAGAAGGATACAAATGCTTCTTTGTCGGAACCTTGGTTTTTCCATGGAAAAAGTTTTACAAAAAAAGTCAGAAAAAAAACTGAAAGCAAAAAATGCTGTGGAAAAATTAAAGTTCCAAACATTAATCCGTAGAAAAACTGTTTTGCTTCGGGAAAAAATAAAAAGTGAGAGGAAATAATAAGACAAAGGTGTAAGAGAGAGAGAGAGAGAGAGAGAGAGAGAGAGAGAGAGAGAGAGAGAGAGAGAGAGAGAGAGAGAGAGAGAGAGAGAGAGGGAGGGAGGGAGAGAGAGAGAGAGAGAGAGAGAGAGAGAGAGAGAGAGAGAGAGAGAGAGAGAGAGAGAGAGAGAGAGAGAGAGAGAGGCCACACAAAACCACACACCAAATTGACAAAACTCAAAATATCACAAAATTTGACCATACCTTATAAAAACACAGCTCAACTCTGGATCACACGTCAGCTATCTCCACTACAGGCAAGGGTACGTGTTATATAATCATCTAACACGTCCCTACCATTAATTCCGGGTAAGTGTTCAATGCACCGTGCACACCGCCACAATGAGCTATAGCACAAAGTTCAATAACTCAAGTTCCACATACACTACACCGTCCCACGTGCAACTTTCAAACACCGTGACCGCCTGAGGTACACGTTCTTGGTACTTACTCGCTAGTCCATAATCATCACAGTCAATGATCACCGCAGTCAATGATCAGTGCACTAACGAGCGAGCAGAGACCAAAGCAGATTCCCGGGGCCAAAATACATGGCAATCATCCAATGATTATTATGAGATCAACCTGACCGCGGAATTGAAAAGGACGATCAGTGAAAGTTGACTGCCAATACCACTACCGCTAAACAACTGACTGACTGTCAGATTGACAGCTTTCAGTTTCAGTCCCTCTCCCTCTCCTCTGATTTCCCGTCTCTCTCTCTCTCTCCCTCCGTCTCTCTCAACCTCACTCTGTCTCTTTGATGATCAGCGAAGGTTGACGCTACGACACCAACACTGCACAACTGATTGACTGTGTTCTCTTTCTCGACAGTCTTACCGTCTTTCTCTCTCCCTCTCTCTCCCTCCGTCTCTCTCAACCTCACTCTGTCTCTTTGATGATCAGCGAAGGTTGACGCTACGACTCCAACACTACACAACTGATTGACTGTGTTCTCTTTCTCGACAGTCTTACCGTCTTTCTCTCTCGCTCTCTTGTCGATCTTCCCGCGTCTCTCTCTCTCTTCTACCCCCACCCCCTCTATATTTCTCCCCTCCTCTCCTACAGTGGAACCCCCTTTTACGACCCACCCTCCCCCATTCAAGACTTTCCTGTTTTTAAGACCTATATTTTTTTCTGATTTCCAATTCATAACATCTGTAAATCTACCTCTATTTTAAGACTCCACCAAATTTTAAGACCAGATTTTTGGAGGTCTTAAAATGGGGGTTCTACTGAATACCTGTCTATCTCAGGCTCTCTCTCCATCACTCCCCCCTCTCTCTGTCACCCACCCCTCTCTCTCTGATAGGATGGCTGTCCTGTGGCCCCGTAGCCTTAGCCGTCGTCAATGGCCAAGTGACCCCCTATCACCGCCACATAACTAATCTATCACCCCGCTGTCAATGTCACCCCTGACAGTGGGGCCTATCCTCTCTCAACATTGATGACTGAAAGCTACACGGCTTCTTCTTCCTGCCACACTTGTTTATATATTGTACAGTGGAACCCCCCTGTAAGACCTCCACAACTCGGAGAAAACTAGGCCTCAAAAGGGATGACGTCTTAAATTAAAATGGAGGTAAAACTTACAGACCTCGTGAACAAAATAATCTGAAAAAGCAAGCTAGCTGATCTTGATAGGGAGTGAGTCTAAAAGTGAAGGGGGGGGGGGGGGGGGGGAGTTGTTAAAAAGGAGGTTCCACTGTTCTGTAGTTGCCACAGGGTGTTGTAAAGTTAAACTATGCAGTAAATTACATTGCACCTCTGCTTTTATAAGCCGGATTTAAAAGTGGGTTATACAAATGTGTTCCATCATAAATTTTATGGTTGCGCCATACCATTATCAGTGCAGAGCCAGTGTGGCCTGTGCAATGTTTACTTGTACATTTCCACTCTGCCCTTTGTCAAGGCTGCATGCTAAGTGAGCATTTCCCTTCTGATAATGACAACTTCTCCAGTGCTCTACTTGAAGGCTATAACCTTAAAACTAGTCAATAAATATAGGTTGGACCTATTCTTGAAAATTGGACTGAAGACAAAGAAACTCCTCTCTCTCCTTTGCTCAATTTTTCCAAGTCAAACCCAAACACACACTTTCTTTCTTTCTTTCTTTATTTGGTGTTAAACGTCGTTTTCAACCGTTCAAGGTTATATCGCGACCGTGGAAGGGGGGAGATGGGATAGAGCCACTTGTCAATTGTTTCTTGTTCACAAAAGCACTAATCAAAACATTGCTCCAGGGGCTTGCAACGTAATACAATATATTACCTTTCTGGGAGAATGCAAGTTTCCAGTACAAAGGACTTAACATTTCCTACATACTGCTCGACTAAAATCTTTACAAAAATTGACTATATTCTATACAAGAAACACTTAACAAGGGTAAAAGGAGAACGACATGCTGGGGAGCATGGGTAAACTCTTCCCCCTAACCCACGGGGGGTCCAAACACACACAACCTAAGCTCAACAAGACAACAAATTGAAGCCCTTATAATAAACTTCTGTGTGTGTGTGGAGGGGTGTGTGTGTGTGTGTGTGCACAATGTGTTTGTGTGTGTTAATTTATCTATTTTATTTCACAATCCTCACAGAATTAATCTGATGACCTTATCCATATTCATGAAGTGCATTGTGCTTGTCAGCGATGTCACTTGTAATTCAAACCCGGAATACAGATAATAATCATTGAAGAAAACTGTATGCCAAAGATATATATATTAAGAAACATTGTTTGGAAATGCCAGTATGACTACTTGCAAGGATTGCATTTATTTTGTTGCAACAAAAGCAGATCCGATATCTGTTTACAGAAATAATTACAATAATTACCAGTGTGTTTTTTCTCCCACTTGTCTTGCAATCTACTTCATTGTTTACAGTGGAACCCCCCTTTACACCACCAAAGAAGTTGAGAAAAACTGCATCTATATATATATACGACTTGTGTCTGTGTGTGTGTGTGTGTGTGTGTGTGTGTGTGATTGATCGCCATGCACGGCCAAAGTTCTCGATGGATCTGCTTCAAATTTGGTGTCCATATTCAGATACACCCTGCACAAAATCTGGTCGATGAGATATTTCAATACGTGCTCTCAGCGCGCAGCGCTGAACCGATTTTGGTTCCACCTCAGCTACCCGGGCCCCCATACCGACACACCAAAGCCAAAGTTCTCGGTGGATCTTTTTCAAATTTGGACACCGTATTCAGCTACACCCCGGACACAATATCATCGATGAGATATTTCAACACGTGCTCTCAGCGCGCAGCGCTGAACCGAATTTGGTTTTTGTGTTCATTTCACCATTATAAGTAACTCTTCCTTATCTTCTCATCTTCTCCATGTTTTCAGCGTTTACCTCCCTTCCTTCGTATGGTGCACTTTTGTATGAAGGGGGCATCTTCGGATATTCCCCGTTCTGTTACTATTTTTAGAAGGTCACCGCAGTGTCCAGAACGTAAATTGGACCCGTAAATTATCCTCACTGTAAAAGTGCAAAGGTCGAATCAATTTATAGCCACGCGAAAAATACACTGTCATCTATCTCTCTATAGATACGGCTTCTCTGTGTTTGTGTGTGTGTGTGTGTGTGTGTCGCTATGTGAGGAACACCTGTGCATTGTTCAGTTCTGTTTGTGATGTGGTCTGGCGGCTTTTGTGTAATTTTATGTACTGGCCTTCCTTTGAGAAGCCATAACAGTTCATAAGGGCTTAGAGATAAGCTCTAACTTGCTCAGTCCTGTTTGAGTGGAGTTCGCCTCCAAAGGTGATTAACACGGTTACATTCGTCGACAAGGATGGGACTCGATATGGTCAGGAATGGCATTATGGCCACTGAATCATTTTCGTGCTGTTCCCATTCCACGAATCTGGGAGGGACCTAAGCTTGGCGGGTCCATTGTTCGGCTCTAAGTACTTCTTCCCGGCGAAGCCGGCTACCCGGCGAAGCGGGTATTCATTCTAGTCTATATATATACGACTAGTGTCTGTCTGTCTGTCTGTTCGCGATGCACGGCCAAAGTTCTCGGTGGATCTTTTTCAAATTTGGACACCGTATTCAGCTACACCCCGGACACAACCTCATCGATGAGATATTTCAACACGTGCTCTCAGCGCGCAGCCCTGTGCGCGCTGAACCGATTTTTTTTGTTTTTTGTCGGGATCCACTACCAGTAACTCTTCCTTATCTTCTCCAGTGTTTTCAGCCGCGATTATCTCCCTTCCTCAGTGTGGCGTCAATCCATATTCCCGTTACTACATTACTATTTTTAGAAGGTCACTGCACGTTACTATTTTTAGAAGGTCTCCAGTGTTTTGCGCGTTTATCTCCTTTCCTTCGTGCGTCGGCGAAGCCGGCGTACACCCGGCTCCCAGACGCAGCCTGGTATTCGGCTCTACTTCTTCCCGGCGAAGCCGGTACCCGGCGAAGCGGGTAATCATCTAGTATTCAATAGGGGGCTTGAAGGCACAGTGCAGCTCACAGCCTTCGTTTTGCGTTTTTGTTGCAGCTGAGTGCATTTACAGTTAAAAAATCCTCCTATGGTAGTAAAACAAACCCAAAACTACCCAACGACGAGACATTCTTGTTCACGCGAGTGCATAAATTAACCTAGTTATTACGTGGTGTTTGGTCGGAGTTGGATTCAACTGAGTGATTCCGGCCTCCATTTTGTTTTACACAAACTCATGATGACGTCTGACATAGTTTGCTAGTGACGCGTCTTTTTGTGCATGATGTGGTGATCTACCTGATCTAAATTTAGATCCAAAAATAGGCCAAGACCAGCCGGGTCCGAGTACGAAATTAATTCGTAAAAAAATCGCAGTTCTTGACTCTTTGGGTGCAAGTCAATGAAACTTGGTAGTTCTTCTAACGGATAGCTGCCTGAGGTATGACTAAAAGCCCCAGGGGCTCCGTGCACCTGGATTTGACAACTTCAGTACCTTTAAAACAAAGGTAAATCTTGTCTCAGATGTCATGAATAGAAAATGTGAAAAACCACCAGGGTCTTAAATGGGGGGAGCTCTTAAATGAAACAAAGTGTGGGGGAAGGGGGGTGGTTATATAAGAAGGGATTGGCTGTGCAGGTAAACACAGTCATTGTCTCCTACATTATTCTCGCACCTGGTGTAGTTATACAGTGGAACCCCCCTCAACAAAATCTGAGAAAACCAGGTCTCAAAAAGAAGAGTCTTAAAATAGAGGTAAATTTACAATGGTTATGAAAGGGAAAGGGGGAAAAACCAAGGTCTTAAATGGGGCGGAAGTCTTAAATGGGGGGGGTCTTAAAAAATAAATGGGGGGTTCCACTGTAAACGGTAATTACACCAGTTTTTTAAACCTTTTCTTTTGTCAGTTGGAGCTGTTCAAATGCACCTGTCTGCCAAACTGAATGAACACATTGACTTTAATTGATTGGCTTTGTTTGCCACAAAGAAGTGCTTCAGTAAGTCTGTGGAATCTCCACCAGATGTTGAACTACTTTTGCATGAACTGAAGATTGTTATCAACCAATTATCTCACCTTGTGTTGCTCCTTATAATATAGGCTGTATGTTTTTACACCTTTCCAAAACAACCCCCGATCTAAAAGTATGAGAACCACTGTTGCTTGTCCCTTGGTTGGTCCTTCACACCTTTGACTGTATCTCAAACGCAAAGAGATAACAAAACAAAAAAAGCCTATTGCCAGAACAGTAAGTTAAGTAACACTAATATACACTTACAGAAATAAAATACATGTACATGATGCATGGGGTGAGGACGTAGCTCAGACAATAGCGTGCTGGCTTAAAAACCAGTTCGCCACTGTCAGTATGGATTCCAAACCCACGTTGGGCTAGAGATTTATTTCTCAGATTCAGAGTCAACTTTGTGCAGACTCTCTTCACTGTCTGAACTGAAAACCAACATGTTTGTGTTGTTGCCTTGTCATCTTCATGTAATTTATGCGTAAGTGTATATATGAGTATGCTTGAGTTGTTAATGCGAAAGATTGTGATTGAGTGCGCCTTGAGTCACCTTGTGGTGAGATATGTGCGCGTTATAAATTCTCGTATTATTATTATTATGTTCACAATAAAGATCCCAAGCTCATTGCAAAAGTCTCATGGACATGGTTTCGAAAGCACGAAGACACACATGTATGCATCATATTCATAATTATCTCATCATCATCATTGCATATATATTTAATGACAAGACAAGCCTAATGCTGGCATGTCAAAGAACACAGCCACAGTGGGCTTGTCGAGTGAAATTGAAAATATCATATCTATACATCATAATATACTCAGCTAATGACCAATACCAGTCCTAAAATAGACCAGCTGGTCTAAAATGATGTTAACCTCAAATAGTCATCACATGATGTATGAAATGATTTGTAACACGTCAACTTGAATAAAATTTTGTAATTCAGTCCAAAACATTGTTTTGTTGACCTTTAAGGTCTAGCTGGCATGACTGGCAGAAGGTCGTGTGTTTTCAGTGCAAGTCTACATGAAAGCAACCTGTCAGCACATACTGCAAGTGTCAAAACATACATGTACATGTATGTCAATTATCTGCATGTGAAAATATGTGAACATAAATATTATTTCATATTGTAAATCATATGTATGATGTAAATTAATGCAACCCACACCTGTTTTCTAGTATTTATACTCTCCCCTACTGCTGACCAAAATCAGCAAAGACCAAGCAAGAAAGACATACAGTGTTTGTCAAGTCTCGGTTTTTGGTCACTCACTGACGCATGCTTTTTTTTAATTTGGACCCTGGCTGGTCAACCGTCCGATCTTTTTGTCTTCTGACCATAATATTCCTGCTAAGCAGACAAAGCCAGAAAAGTAACTTATAATTTATATACAGGAATTGGTCCAGAATTTGTTGCACACCGTAAGTCACAAGACCAATTCAAGAGGTGGCAATCAGTCTTTGAGAAGTTGATCGGTCCAAACTTTTCAGTGGACACTGGACAAACGATCCAGTCAGACTACGTCACACACACCTTTTTTTCTTTCTTTTACTCATCTATTACTCTTCTATAACTCCAGGTTGTGCAATGTATCAACTATCATGAGGTATACTGTGCACATATCTCATTATTCATACTGCAGATTTCAACTGCATCAGTGGGTAGTTTGTGTTTGTTTGACAATGACATTGATGTAGGCCAGAAATAGACAGGGGCCCAATACAGAGCCCTGAGGTACTCCTGACCTGACGTTGACGTGGGAGGAGTGGTGACCATCAACTACAACTGCTTGGTGCCGGTCATTCAGGAAGTTCTTGATCCATGCGAGGATTGAGCCTTGTATCCCATAGCATTGGAGTTTGTGGGTCAGCAGACTGTGATTGACGCTGTCGAATGCCTTTGCGAAGTCCATTATTAGGATGTCCGTCTGCTTCCCACTCTCCACGTTGGTGGTCAGTTCCTCAACAAACTCCAGGAGTTGGCTCTCACATGAACGCCCCCGTCAAAACCCATGTTGGCTGTCGTTGAGGATGGCGTGAGACACAAAGTGCTGCATGACAGAGCTGACGACTATATGCTCCATGAGCTTGCATGCGATACATGTCAGGGAGACAGGCCTGTAGTTGGCAGGGTTATACTGCTCGCCTTTCTTGTAGATTGGTGTAACGTATGCATTTCTCCAGTCACTTGGAACCACGCCTGAGGAGAATGATGACTGGAAGATAGTGGTCAGCCCTGGTGCTAGCTCCACTGCGAGCTTGTGCAGCACTCTCGGGCTTAAGCCATCAGGTCCTCCCGCTTTGTGTGGGTTTAAGTTTTTCAACAGCTTCTTCACTCCTTCACAGTTAATGGCGATGTTGTCCATGGCCGGTATGGTTGCGTCTTTCATTCCTGTCTTGCGCGCAAACTCCTCCGCCGTGTATTCTTGGCCGTCGCCGAAGACTGACTGGAACTGCTCATTTAATAACTCGGCTTGTTCCTGGGGGTTAGAGGTAAGGCGGCCATCTTTCTTGAGTGGGGCAATGCCAACGTTACTTGAACGTTGATTCTTGATGTACGACCAGAACCTCTTGTTGCCTGCCTGGTGGGCCGTATCTTCTTCAGTGAAGAGGCTGTTGAGATATTTCCAGTAGTTTCGACGGATCTGCCGTTGGATGGTTCGCCGCAAGACCTTCACTTCCTGTCTCAGTTTTGTCGAGCCTGTTTTCTTCATCTTGCGGTATTTTCTGTCCCGCCTCTTGATGAGCTGGCGTATACCTTGTGAGAACCATGGTTGGCTGGTTTTGCCCTTTGCTGATTTATGTGGCACAAACTGTTTGATTGCAGACAATAGGGAGTCTCTGAACGTTGTCCACAGTCCCTCTGGCTCTGTTGTGTTCTTGTCCGCCTTGTCTTGTAGGTCAGCACTTAGTTTTGTAGCTGCTGCCCTCAGATTATTCCAGTCCGCCTTTGCGTACAGGGGAATTTGGCGCTGTTCTTGTTTCTTTTTCCAAGCACTGGTGCTGATCTCACAGTATGGTATACAGTGGTCAGAGAGACCTGGTACAACTTCTACTCGAGGGACCAGGTCGGGACAGTTTGTCAGGAATAAGTCCAATGTGTTTAGTTCCCTGGTTGGTTCCTTCACTAGTTGCTCCAAACCATTATCATTCACTATGTTAAGGAAATCATAGTGAAGACGGGGGTGTGATGAGCCTGGTTTCAGTGTGGTTGTGATCAAAGAAATTAGCATAAACAGATGACCAATACATTAAAACAAGTCACATTACAAAACACAAACTAAAAGAGAGAATAAATAACCTCACAATATTAATTATGAAAAGGAAGCTGACTGCTTCTCCTCTGTCTTAATGAATCACCACCCGGCACCACCCACCCAACCACCTGTTTTTCACTTTCAATTATTTTTGTGTGTGCAAAGATTTGCCTTTACTCCAGTTCCAAAACAGTGGTCACATTACCACTATTAATAACAGCGTCAAGGAAAATGTAATAAAGAAGTGATGCTGATATCTGATTCATTGCGATCACTGGATGTTTCCAAACAAAACACCTGTTATTGTTAAGTAGCTATAGGTTGCTGGAACGGGCACTGAAACAGACAGACTGTTTGCATAATGAAGAATAAAGCTATGAAAACATACCTTGGCATCGACTTTGATCCCCACTTGAGTATTCCGTTCAATCACAATGACAGCCTCAGCACTTTTGTAGGTCTTTGTCTTCAAGTTCGTTTACGCCAGGATCTGCACAGTGCGCCATTCTTACTGGTATCGCTTCACCGACAGAAACATTCGCAGCGCGCTCAAATACAGCCTAATATACTATAAGCGACGATTTCCTGATACATTGATAGCATCACAGTATCGTTCTTTTTGTTATATCACATTGTTTCTTTCTTGTTTATCTAACCCCCCGATCTTTAACCTCATCCGTTTATCATACGAACAGCGAAAAAATGCGATTCATCACTTATCACCTCGTCCACTCCTTCTTGCGACTGCTTTCACAGTAGCGAAGGAAAACACCCACTAAAGAACGTTACATTTTGCACAGTTTTGCCGTTTTTCGCAACGACTCTGCGCAAAAGTATCTGATTTTTTTCCATCTTCATTTATAAACAACTTTGCCCTCGCAGATTCTTGATGGGGTTTCTACCGGAAGTAGAATTGTTTTTGTTCAGTAGCAGGATGAGAACGCTCTGTTTGGGAATACAGCCAAATGACGTGTGCCGGGTTTTGCAAGTTACAGGTTATGCTTCCTACCAGATGTTGGACATAACAAACGAATATACCGTGCACTGAAGCTAGCTTACTTTTAAACGATAGCCAACCCCGTCAATGCTGTTGAAAGTATTACTTATTCTGCCAATAGTCTGGCAACTTGACTAAAATATAAATAATGATATTAGCCTGGCTTAAAAAAACCCTGAACTAAAAACCAAACTGGGGCCGGGTGCGAGGGATTTTGCTAATATTACAGAGGACCACCACCCCCCCCCCCCCCCCCGCCCATTTAAAAGACCTAAAAAATCTGAGAAAATAGGTTTAACTTGAAAGAGGAGGGAGTCTTAAAATGAGGGTAAATAAGGAAAATAGTCTTAAATTGGCGAGTCTTAAAATGGGGGTTCCACTGACTGTACAATGAAAGCTGCACTATAACTGACATCGTTACATTCTGATCATCATCGCTCCACTGCTATCGCCAGTTATGACATCGTTAGTGTTGGCCGCTTTATTCCAGCGTCGCGGACGACGCTGGTATCTGCGGTCGGGAAGACTTTCCACGAATTTGCCTGCAGGGCGCCGCCATGTTTTCTGTGCTCGACTGCGAGCAGACCACAGGCACATTACACCCAAAATTCTTGTAGGCATACACAGACGCAACATAGCATATACAGACAATAACACCCACAACACTTCAACTGCATATGAAAGGAATAAAAATAAATCCGCAAATCAGTCGCGCACAAAACACCAGAAAGAAAAACAAGGAGTACCAAAGCGGCGTGCAGAAACTAAACTGACTCGGAGACTGAGAAGAAACATTTATCACACGATGTGGATAGCAAACATTAAAATAAAACAGATAAGTCAAGCAAAAAATAAACACAAATATCGAAAACACAATAAACAAAGGTAAAGAAAACAAAAAGAGATGCTTGCCGACAGTCAGTGTGTGTGTGCGTGGTTTGCCGTGTGCGTCAGCGGGGTGTGTGTGTGTCAGTGTGTGTGTGTGTGTGTGTGTGTGTGTGTGTGCGTGCGCGTGCATGCGTGCGTAGGCTACGTTCTTGCGTGTGTGCGTTCGAATGAGAAAGAAGAGAGAGAGAGGATTGAACAATGAGGTCACGTTCTCTGTCACATGAATACATATACACACACTGAAGGCTACTTCGGACACGAACACTTGCCAACAACTGTGGTTGGACATGCTTTTGAAATGTAATATTTTTTCGACATGATTTCTGGACATACGAATCCCGCTGTGTTGCCTACTGATGTTGCGAATGATGAAGGTTTTGAGTTGACTGACCTTGAGGAGGGATTGCATCAGGCGTTTATCGTCTCAAATTATATCCTTGCTACTTTTCAGGAGTCAACTATTGCCATTCATGGTAACTTGGATAGTCAATGTTTTTATTTGTTTGATTCCCATCAAAGAAACAGAAATGGTAACCATTCTTCAAATGGCGCTGCAGTTTTGATGTCATCAAGTTAATTCCTTTGCAGAATTGATTGATTTTCTCAAAAGCCATTATCAATGTGTTTATCAATTAACACCTGTTCATTTCTGTCCAACTGCAATGCAAACTCAATGTGGAGGAAACAAGGATTCATTACAAACAAGTCATCCCTGTACATCAACAGATTTATGTACCTCAATCAATACTGCTAGTATAAGTGACAGGAATCTAAAAGAAAAAACAACCAAACGCAAATGTACTACTACTTCTACGACTCGTTTGAATGTAAAACAGAAATGTAACACTATCTGTGACAATGACGGTTCTACGACTCGTTTGAAGGACAGTATAGATCGAACCTTAACCCACAACTACGACAATTTGTGTCAGACTTTTTTGAACAGGAAAATATGCCTCTGTTCAACAGTAACCAAAACATGGAAGATGTTTTTGAAACTTTACAGAAATGTAACACTAGCCTATCTGTGACAATGTTGCTTTTGAATTGAACCCACATTTGTTGAACAGGAGAGAATGTTCCTGTTCAACAGTGCCCAAAACACTGAATCTGACGTTTTTGAATCTTTTCTGTCATCTAACTGAATCTGACGTTTTTGAATCTTTTCTGTCATCTAACCCAATTGCTCATGACTTCATCGATCTTGAACATGCCTACTTTTCAAAGAAAGACAGACAAAAGCGAAATCTGCATGTTAGCCATCTGCCTGAAATGGTCAATGCACTTTTGTAAAATTGTCACAGCTGTAATGCACTTTTGTGAAATGGTCAGTGCTGTTGTGCACTTATGCAAAACTTGGTGCTGTGCTGTTAACATTTGAACAAAATGCATTTTGTTCAAATGTTTAGTGCAACTTGCTACTATATAATCGCTGTATGGTCTTTGTGGTAATTATGCACTGTTGTGAAAAGTTTGCGCTAAATGTTGGCACTATGCATCATTGTTGGAGCACCCTCCTGTAGATGCACCATGCTGAAAAATGTACTTATGAATCAAGCATTGACTGAAATAAACAATTTATATATCCAGCACAACATGCAATTCATTAACTTTTGACCCTAACCTTTAACACTTCCCAAAATAAATCTTTGGTGGACATTGCATCGACGCTGTTCATTTTGAATGAACATTTTTCTTGTGTCAGTTGTTGCGGGCTGTCATGACGGAGTGCAAAGTGTAGCCAAATACCTTATGACAAATCAGTGCAACGCTGTTGATAGGCAAACCCAACAACGCTGACCAACCGACTAATATACAGCCATCTAACTTCAAATGCAGTGCCGGACTAGGCGAAGAGGAGGGGGGGGGGGGTGCCAGTGGGGGTCAGGGGGCGAAGCCCCCTGAAGCTGATGGGTAGGTCATATTCTCAGATAGCAAAATGGTCGCTCCTTGCATGAAACGGCATAAAATAAACAATAATAAAAAATGTTTTAAATAAGTGAGGCACGGTACATGTTTAGGCTAGGGGGGGGGGGGGGGGGGTTGCGCAACCCCCATAACCCCCCCGGTAGTCCGGCCCTGAAATGTATAAGTGATCTTGTCTTCAAGTGTCAGTGCCACTGTGTGTGTGTATATTTCTTTGATGGCGTCATATCCGGCTTTTCAGAAAAGTTGAAGCGGAACTGTAATTACGTCCTAATTTTTTTCAATTACTGTATTAGTTGAGCGAAATTTTGCGCCACTTTCTTTGACAAGGCGGAGAAACTGAGATGAGAAAAAGACGTTTTTGGGAATGTGTCGATAATATATATTTTATCTAGCATTCAGATGTAGCCTACGTTTTGAGGTGGGCAGTGCGGCATCAGTTTAAAGGCACAGTAAGCCTCCCGTAAACCATCACAGATACGGTCAGGCTTTTACACACAGTACAAACACCCTTTCATTTAAACACTCACCGATTGAGAACATCCTAGGTGCCCTCCGTAAAGAGCGAACAATTTTCAAAGAATTTATTTTTGCGTGGTTTATCTTACCCCTGAGCCATCGTGAACCCGTGTGATCCAGTTTCCCTTTTTCACAATGTAGTCGTCAGTTAGTTATTTGAATGCGACTATTTACAATAGCACGTTTTTATGCACGAAACAAACGGCTGTGGTTCACAAGAACTCCAGCGATGGCTTTTGACTGTTGAGAGGAACGGCGATATGCACTGATAAACCGGCGTCGTCTGCTACGACCCTTGCGTGACCCTGCTTCCGGGCTTTTCTTTTTTCAAACTTTCACAACTTCGAATTGTACTAATTTTGTCTTGATGAAAAAAGAATTCTTTTATGATTAAAGAATGTTTGTGTAACAAGCTGTCAATTTATTATTTAGATTTTAACAGTTAGGTCTAGCGCAAAAAAGCACCACGGTCCAAAAACATTTTGATAATCATCGATTCACGGCTATCGCCAGTTTACATCGATAGAATGAGATCCGAAGGGAAGTAACTCATGTTTGACCTGAGTTCAGGATGGGTCCAAAAAGTGTTCGAGACAATCTGCAAAATTAATTCTTTACAAATTGCTCGCTCTTTACGTAGGGCACCTAGGATGTTCCCGTTTGGTGAGCGTTCAAATGGAAGGGTGTTTGTACTGTGTGTAAAAGCCTGACAGTATCTGTGATGGTTTAGGGGAGGCTTACTGTCCGGGCGTGAATTCCGGTATTCATAACAGCCGTCCAGCACCAAAACGAGGCGCCATTGCTGTTGAGGCCAAGTCCACGAAAATAAATTCTTTGAAAATTTCTCACGCTCGACAGAAAGCAGCCAGGATGTTCCCGTTCGGTGAGCGTTCAAATGGAAGTATGCTTGTACTATATGTAGACGCTCGGGGAGCTCTGTGATGGTTTACGGGAGGCTTACTGTGCCTTTAAGGACAGTGTGTGTGTGTGTGTGTGTGTGTGTCACAGTATGTGGCGTGCGGCGTGCGTGCGGCGTGCGTGCGTGCTCAGTTGTGTGCTCGTCTCTCAGTTTGGTAATTGGTGAATGATTCTTTCAGTTTCTTCAAGAACAGATAATAAACATTTAGTCAATATATCTTCGCCGGGAGAAGATGTACGCTCGGTTCAAGTTATTGCCTATCGCCTTCTCCGCTTGGTCTCGCAGCAATTTCTTGAACAGATGCAGGTATGTTGCTACATTAAAGACACATTGGGTTGGCTTACCTTGCAAGAAAATCCATTAACAGTTACATAAAGCATAACTTGATGTATATAGATACTCTTCGGGCAATATATGCATAATGCAGCAACGTCACAAAATACCGTTGTATTTATACCGTTACGTGAAAGCAGAGTACGTTTTGTGGTGGGCAGTGTGGCATTTAAGGATTAAATGTCAGCCGATTGCCTTTCCCTGCAATTGTACACGACACAAGCGAAAACATTTTTACATTCATAATATTGCATCATATCTTCCCTATGTTGTCGTATTTGGGTTTTGCTGTAAAATGACGCACTGCGACACAATAAGGCCTATTATAACAGTAACCTAAAATTTTGAAAAAAGGTGGCAACCCCCCCCCCCCCCCCCCCCCCCCCTTCGCCAAACTTGGTGTACGCTTCCAATCCCACGCTTCTGTATCCTTCTGAGTTTCGTGCGTTATGTGAAGTTCAAAGAAGCGGATCTAGCATGTTTCGATCGTGCAACTCTGCGTGCCAGATAGAATAATATATTGCTATTTCATATGTTACGTGGATTTCCATTGGTCAATTGGGCAAAACTGAGCTCATTGTAAAAGTGATATCGACGACATTTCCGTCGATATCAGTTTTGATATCGACGACCTCTTTCTTCCCCACTTCAAAAACAAAAACACCTAGATTTAAAAATAAACAAATATATATGAAAATGTAATGATCCCAGAATTTGGTTGAGCAAGCGACTAAAGACTTTTTGAAAGAAAAGACATTTTTAAATACTGAAAAGTACAAGAAAAGAGTGAACAAAAAGAAATAATAATCAGAGGGAGGGATATGGAACAGCCAAAACTGAGACAAATACTTTTGTAATTTCTTTACAGTAAATAGAAAATGTTTAGAGAATTAGCAATATATCTAACATTGACTGACTGTGTGATGATATCTTCTGCTATTGTTCTGTTTCGACAGTGATATCAAAATCTCGACCTCCGGTCTCGATTTTGATATCACTGTCTCAACAGACCATAGCAGAAGATATCATCACACAGTCCGTCAATATTGGGTAATATCTTATCGACACATTCCCAAACAGGTCTTTTTCTCATTTTTCTCCTTGTCAAGGAAAGTTGTGCAAAATTTCGCTCAATCAAATTGAAAAACTCAGGACAGTTCCGCTTCCACTTTTCTAAAAAGCCGAATATGACGCCATCCGAAGAAATACGAACAAAAAACTGAAAGCAAAAGTCTGAGGATATCATCTTGAAGAAGTTGAATGTGAAGTTGTTAGGTGCCACCGAGACCAACCGTTGCCTGAGTGAAAATGATAGTGTTATTATAGACGTATGCCAGATGCGAGACTGAGAGTACTGCATGGTGCTGGTGCGAGTCAGAGTGGTCGTGTCAGCATAATTATGTAATTATATTTTCGGAAATTGCTCTTTACAGTCACACACACACACAAACACACACACACACACACACACACACACACACACACACACACACACACACACACACACACAAGAACCCACAAGAACACACAAACACGCCACCCTCCTCGTCTCGAACATGTAATCAAAATTGACTAAATGTAAAAAACAAAAAGAACGCTGGAGCATGATTAACCATTCAGTGCACTGAAATATCCGTCCGGTTATCTCTCATCTTCCGTGCCGGAGAGAGAGAGAGAGAGAGAGAGAGAGAGAGAGAGAGAGAGAGAGAGAGAGAGAGAGACAGAGAGACAGAGACAGAGACAGAGACACAGAGAGAGAGAGAGACAGAGACAGAGAGACACAGAGAGACACAGAGAGACAGAGACAGAGAGAGAGAGAATTCATTATTTTTTGAGGGTAACAAGAAGAAGCATAGATATGCTTTTTATTGGATTGGATTGGATTGGATAAGATTTACAGTCCAGTGAGGTTACCCTCATGAAAATTCGGGCTGCTTTCTCCCCGGGGAAAGCGAGCTGCCATACATACGGCGCTACCCATATTTTTATGCATCTGGCCCTTGCCCTAATACACACACACACACACACACACACACACACACACACACACACACACACACACACACACACTCACACATAGAAGGGGAAACAACTAACAAACCCATTAGTTTGTGAACAAGTATGACGTTCATTGGACTTAAAATTACAGCCAGAAAGGAAAACTGTACGTACTCAAATCGTTTATACGAGGGTTCAATATTTCCAACCATACAAATGCACCACCACAACAACACCACGGAAGTTTGGCAGGCGGTATTACGGAGATGGTACATTTGGGAATATTGTATCCTTAGCGGATTATGACTTTATTCAGTTATTCTGCAGAAAAGACAAATGCTGGAGAAAAACCGTTCTTTTCTGCAGCATTTCTGCATAATGTCATCTTTCGCCGAAGCAGCGTTTTTTTCTGCAGCAAAACATTTTACTGCAGTAAAATTGAAATCAAGAATGCTGCAGTAAAACGGTGCTGTTGTTTTACTGCAGAAAACCTGTTTACATTAAAAAATGCAGCATTTTGTACTGGCTCTTGGCGGATTATGACATTACAGTATTCAGTTATTCTGGAAAAAACCCGAAATGCTGGAGAAAAACTGTCTTTTCTGCAGCATTTCTGCATAATGTCATCTTTCGCCGAAGCAACGTTTTTTACTGCAGTAAAACAGTTTTTTCTGAAGCATAATGTTTACTTGGTTTTCTGCAGCATTATTGTGATTAACTTTTTCTTCAAAATAGTCTGTGACAGTTTGTCTGGAGAAAAACGAACGACCTTGTAAGGTAGCGTTTGTATTCGTCGCCCCCTGGGATAGTATAATAGTTTGTTCCGCAGTGTACCAATCAGAAGGCGTGTAGCATAAGGGCATTATATTCAACTGGCGGCCGAACGTGAACAATTTCTGAAGCAAATCGAACACCGTCGAAGTGGACTACTGCGTTCGTCTGGGAAAATGTGACAATGTTGCTGACAGGTGCCATTGTTTAATTTGAAATTTTGAACTTCCGGCGGAAAGGAAGTCAGGCAGACAAAATACATTCGTGTCACGAACAACTATTGGTAATTCTGGATGAGTCCATCTCTCGACAGAGGGGGGCTCGCTTGCTCCAACATTATAATATAATGAGCCAGTACAAAATGCTGCAGAAAAAGTGTAAACAGGTTTTCTGCAGTAAAACAACAGCACCGTTTCACTGCAGCATTCTTGATTTAAATTTTACTGCAGTAAAATGTTTTGCTCCAGAAAAACCCGTTGCTTCGGCGAAAGACGACATTATGCAGAAATGCTGCAGAAACAAACAGTTTTTCTCAAGCATCTGTGTTTTTCTGCAGAATAACTGAATAAAGTCATAATCCGCTAAGGATAATATTGTCAAACGAAATGAGTAGAGCTCACTAGTTGACCACGAGTACTATTTTTGTTTTTATGCGCCGGGCCGCCACAACGTTGGGGGAACGTAATATTCTTAATTTTTGACTTTTACTTGGATATTTCATCGATTACAGAATTTGTTTTAAATACAACAGTAAATCGACAAAAGTCATCAGTTTATTCTGCGTAACGAGTGTGATTTTCAAGAGTTTCTGTTTACAGACACACTTACCGTTCTGTTTCAAACAAGATGCCCGAAAGTCACCTGAAAAATTTGAGAAAGAATTTTAGGTGGGGTATGAATTTCTGGTAAGAGGTAGTTTAAAAACTCGAATAGAAATATCCTGCCAAATACCCCAAATGAAAAATTAAGCTATCTTTTAAGTTTTAATAAAGACCTTGGGTGGCAAGGTCCCAAACTTATCGCTAGACTTGTGCACACACACCCACTTGGTCCCCGGATATGAAGAGACATTACTGCAACTAACGCCATTAATTGCTTCTCATATAGCTACTTTATATTTTTATCAGAACCTTTAAGAATACCCTTTTATATCCAAGTATCTCTTATTACCACGTTTAATTAGATGAGCGAGAGTGTGCGGGGGGTGGGAGGGTGGTGAACCACTGTACATAAAGGGAAAGTCTGTGTGCGCGCCTGTGTGTGTTTTTAATCTAAGACAAATGTCGCCAATGTTTTTACAGAGTGACGTTAAATAAACGATTTTATCATCATCATCATTAAGAGGTAGTAGAGGGTTAGGGAGGGGGTAGGTTGGGATGGGGCTAGAAGGGGCCTGGGTTAGAGAGGGTGTAGTTTAGGACGTAGGGGCTTGAGATAGGAGTGTAGGAAACAGGGTTAGGGGCTGGGTAGGAGAAAGGGTGAGGTGGAGACATGTTCTACTCTCCCCCCCCCCCCCTGGTGAGAACACACTTAAAGTACATTTGCGTAGCTTCATATAAGTCCTTGTATGTTTGAAGTCCACAATTTCAAGAACAAACAAATAATGACCATAGTGCTCCACTGCTATTTATCTTTAGAACTGACATGAAGAGCACCGTACACCTGCAGATTAAAAAAAGGGAACAGGAGGCGTACACCACTATGGGTTGGCACCGTACACCTATTTTCACACTTGCTGTCTTTAAAGTCAATATAAAAGCAAACAATTTTCCACAGAGGCAAAACTATTGGCACCATGCGCCGCGGACATATTGTACAACTTGTTCGAACTGCTGTATCAGTAGGTGATTTTTTTTAAATATCATAACAAAGTAAAATCGTCCCATACTAGGGGGGCTTTGACAAACAATTGGAACAAAAGTAAGTCCAAACTTAACGTAAAGAGAGGGTGCTATGGAAAAAAAAGTAATCGTATTTGATAGAGAAACGGTTTTTGCAGTTGCCACCTTAAAATTGCTGTTCACGCATTTTTGCACTTTTTGGCTCACGAAGTGTAGCCTATAGATGCGATCGTAACTTTGTCTGTCTGTGCGTGCGTGCGTATGTGCGTATGTGCGTGCGTGCGTGCGTGTGTATGTCTGTGGTAGAAACTTTAACATTTCGTCATTTGAAGACGTCACATTATGGCGTAAGAGGGTTAGACGTCACGCGAAGGAATGTCTCGGTCATTGTTATTTTGAGCGGGCCGAGACTATTTGGCAGTCGTGTCTGTAAGTAGGCTACATGCAGACAGACAGATCTAGATCTAGTGTCTCTCTTTCTTGCACAGTGTCACCAATGCTTACTGTGTGTGTGTGTGTATGTGTGACGGAGTGGTTGAGTTTGTGTTACTGTTTGTCGATTTCTTACGTGAGCCTTGAAGGCTTCGCCTCTTGTTGTGATAGCATTCACCTTCGATCGCCCTTCTCTTGCCTCAGATTGTCGGCGGCGCGGGCGATAGGCATTGAACCGGGCGTACACTTTTCTCCGGCGTGTATATCGGCCTGAAACTAAAAGATAAAAAAAAAAACCCAGTCATCACCGAGACCACACGTGTAGAAAGTATTGGTAAGCCGAAGACCGAGACGGGTCACGCCCGGCTCCGCGAAGCAAGCGAACGAAGTACTGTACCTATCATTCTGAAATTGTGGCCACATTTTTCGAGGAAACATAACTTATCCCATGACCTGCCTCTTTGTCTCTGTTAGCTGAGGAGGTGATTATTCTGAATATTCCATCACAACCATATGGATATCCCATCACAACCGAGTTTCGATCTCAACTGTCATTGGTCATTGTCTTTGATTTCAGAGTACAATTGAATAATTTATAGAGGTCATCTGCATATTCAGAGTTTACAGATGGACTACTTTTTTCAACATACGACTGAAATATTTTGTGGTGTCAAAGTCAATATCACGTATAGGTACAGGCCTACATGTGTCAATATTGAGAAAATAAAGAATACTTCATACGATACGCATATTCTGCATGGATTTAAAGAGCGGAGTCGAGATATTTCGCTGGCTGAAGCGACTGCATGGTCAAAGGCATGTTCAACGAGTATCGCGAGTGGGATCACAGGCGGAAGGTATCGTCCACTGGACTACTACTATCACAGAAAGACTACAAGGTACGTCACTCACCTTCGAGTCTTCTGTGTTCTTGGAGTCGCTTAATCCTGGGGAAAAATATTGTTCAAGACGGTTTGCCTCTTCCTAAAGTCTGTGTAAGGTCAAATAAATACAGTTGAATGATTGTTTGAACTGTATGTACCTTTAATTTTCAGCTTCCGTCCTTTGCAGGTTGTTTTCATTGGTCTAAAACATATGTAAATATTGTGCAGCAAAGGGAAGCTACCCACGGGAAAATAATCATCGAATATCCTGTTATTAACCAATGAGCGCTGCAATGCATATTCGGTGCGGATGCATGAGTTTGACGCCAAGTGGAAGTTAGCGGCTCGCAAACGAAGATTCGTCCAAATGATGGTTAAAAACAACCTGCAAGGGACGGAAGCTGAAAATTAAAGGTACATACAGTTCAAACAATCATCCAACTGTATTTATTTGACCTTACACAGACTGTAGGAAGAGGCAAACCGTCTTGAACAATATTTTTCCCCAGGAAGCGACTTCAAGAACACAGAAGACTCGAAGGTGAGTGACGTACCTTGTAGTCTTTCTGTGATAGTAGTAGTCCAGTGGACGATACCTTCCGCCTGTGGTGGGATCAAGGGACGATACTCCCTAATTTTTACACAGACAGCCATCTACACAGAACCGTGAGAGAGAGAGAGAGAGAGAGAGAGAGAGAGAGAGACTGAGAGAGAGAGACTCAGAGAGAGAGAGAGAGAGAGAGAGAGAGAGAGAGAGAGAGAGAGAGAGAGAGAGAGCAATCAAAACACAACCCAGTCACCTGGTAGTTCGAAAACTCAATCTGAAACTGACATCAGTCGATTGTCGAAGGCATGCCTGCGGTGCATAACTCAGGAAAAGACAGTGTCGTAGCTGGGAACCCGTTGAGATCCATTCCAACGCCAAAAAAATTATCAGAAGACTCACCGCCATGAAGTCAAATCAAACGTTAGGTTTTCTCATTTGGTTATTTGCTTTGGCTTTAAGTGTATTGCTTCGATTGATAGCTGAATCTGCTTGCAACGGCGTGCTGTTCGAACTGTCGTCTGCCAGACGGGCTTTGTGTGAATCCGAGTCGAGTCAACTGCGGGGTTCAGCGACAAATGAGGGAGTGACACCAAAATGAAAAGAAGAAGACGAAAAGAAGTTGGAGATACAGGTAAGATATATGGGGAAGAGAAGAGGATGTGAGGCGTTAGATGTATTCAACCTTAGGTTTCTATCCCCGACTGACAAACAGTAAAACTGCATGCGAACTGACTTGGGTCAACGATCAAACCAGCACGGCCCGAACTGAATTTGTTGCGCTGCCATTACGGGTAGACTTTTTACTGCCAAGTGCCTGTGCCAAAAAAAGGGGCCAAATGTCAGAGGGTAGTAAGGGTTGCACTGTTGTGCCAAGACAAACATGTGGCCAAGGATCATCTTCAGTAGGCCTACCTCCAACACTCCAAGGCACACTTAAGCTGAGGTCACGGTCTCTCTATAATATCCGGGGTTATGTGTTTAAAAGGCCTAGGGCTGAGAATCGTGTACATAATTCTGTCAAGGTCATGCAGGTCGTGTAGGTCGGGATTCAGGCCTACTTCGCTGTGAGAGGAACAGTATTATCAGCCCTATCTTTTGGAACACCTAGTCCCGGGGTCATAGTCATAGAGAGACCACAGCTTTAAAACGCATACGTAGCTCCATCTGAGTAAAATAGCGCACAGGCGGGTAGACAGTCGGAAACACGCACGTAAACACATTTTAAACAAAAGCGGAGAAACAAATCGATGAGAAACGTAAATCGTCTTGAAAGTGTAATGTTACTCGTGAAGCATAACACACACGACTGTATAAATGATTAAATGCCAGATCATACACACGCACACGGCACACAGACACACAGACATTCTCAGACACACAGACACACACACTAACACACTCTCACACACACACACACACACACACACACACACACACACACACACACACACACACGCACACACACACATACACACACATATACACACACAGAAACACACGCACACACACCCACACATACATATACACACCGCACGCAAGAACACAAGCAGACTCGCACACCCAAATACGCACGCACTCACACATCCACACACATCCACACACACACACACACACACACACGCGCGCGCGCACACACACACGCGCGGCCGCACATACATACACGCACGCACACACTATACGCACACACACACACACATACGCCCGCCCGCCCGCCCGCACGCACGCACACAGACACGCACACCCAAACACGCTCGAACGCATACACGCGCGCGCACCAGACACCCACACACACACACACATACACACACGCAGATACATACACGCACGCACACAATAAACTCACGCACATATTGACACACACACACACACGCATACACACACACACACACGCCGCGCATGGGGTCCTGATTTGGCCTAAATGGTCCGCTGGACCCATTAAGCAACAGTTAACTAACTAACTAACACGGCGCGCCCTCATTTTTTAATAAAATTGATTGAAATTTTGGCCAAGCAATGTTTGACAAAGGCCGGACTTTGGTATTGCATTTCAGCTTAGAGGCTTAACAATTAATTGATAATTTTGGTCATTAAAAATCTGAAAATTGTAATTAAAATTATTTTTTTATAAAACGATCCAAAAACAATTTCATCTTATTTGCCATTATTTGCTGATTCCAAAAACATATAAATATGTTATATTTGGATTAAAAACAAGCTTTGAAAATTAAAAATATAAAAATTATGATGAAAATTAAATTTCTGAAATCGATTTAAAAACAATTTCATCTTATTCCTTGTCGGTTCCTGATTCCAAAAACATATAGATATGATATGTTTGGATTAAAAATACGCTCAGAACTGACAAGCGGTGGACAGATGATGCTACGAGTATACGGTCTTGCGGAAAAAATGCGGTGCGTTCAGTTTCATTCTGTGAGTTCGACTGAGCTTGACTAAATGTTGTATTTTCGCCTTACGCGACTTGTTAAATTTACACCAGAAGTTCTTATTTTTGTGTATACGAAAAGGTTGGGCGTTGTGAAAAATGTTCCCGACATCAAGATCAACACCAAGAAGAAGAGGGCAGACAGACAGACCGACGGGCGGACGGACGAACAAACGGACGAACAAACGGACAGACAGACAGACAGCTATAACAGACATGCAGACAGACAGACAGCTATAAACAGACAGACAGACAGCTATAACAGACATGCAGACAGACAGACAGCTATAAACAGACAGACAGACAGACAGCTATAAACAGACAGACAGACAGACAGCTACAAACAGACAGACAGACAGACAGACAGACAAACAAGTTTACAAACACACAGAAAAGCCAACAAGCAACCAAACCAACCAACAAACACATGAAGCAACCAAATACCAAACCAACAAATATTGGAAAAATATTGTTCCACTCGTTTCAGATCCTCAAGTGTGTATAAAACTGGTTCGAGCAAAAAGCACAGTTTCAATGCTTTATCACTATCTTCGGTGCTATTTTTCAACCAATAAAACATTTTTTTAAAAAGACATGAAAATAAAACCTTGATGCCGTGAACTCCTTATAAAGTCGTTTACTTCCCACTGATTCAAAACATATGCTGAGTTTCCATCGAGGCGTTTCGTTTACTGAATTTAAATCAGAAAGAAACCCTGCTAAACCGTCAAAAAATGTAGTTGCTCTCCTTCGAAGACGTTCATTTAACAAACATTCTAAGCAAACGTAGTGTTTCTTTTAAAGCGTTTATTAGATTAACACACAACTAAACACAAATACGAGGAAAATAGTTAGTTAGTTAGCTGTTGCTTTTCGGGTCCAGCGGACCATAATAGGCCAAATGTAACGTTGATGCAAGGGAGAGAACTCCGTGTCGTTGTTGACATCCTCACTTTTTCAGAGGCTAGAACAAGCTGTAATGCATGTATTATGGTCCGCGCATGGTGACATATCGTCACTCGTGTCAAGTCTTTGAAATAGTTAACTAACTTCCGAAGTTTCCTTCAACACGTTATTAGATTAGCACGTCACAGCTCAGATAGGCTACAGCTCTTCAAGTTCTGACGGAGTTCTCTTTGTGGCAATTTTCTTGCTCGTAAAAACTGAGCGGAAAGTGAATGAAAAAGACACCAATACCTGTCTCAGGAGAAAACAGACGTATCTAACCAAGTACGCACGCACGCAACATGCATGTAAACAAAGAGAGTAGTGGGGTGGGGGTAAGGGTAAACGAGAAAGAGTAGGGAGCGACTGGGGTGGGTGGGGGGAGGGAGGGGGGGGGGAGGAGGAGAAGCGGTCGGAGTGAGTGAATGGCGGTGCAGGAGAAAGGGAGAAACATTGGCAAGTCAATGAATGTTGCGCCGCCGGGATTCAGAAACGGAATGGAATGGGGGGTTTGCGAGCTTCCGAAAAGCAAAGAAAAGCGAAACAAAAATATACAAGCGAAGTGTGTACGCGAACAGTGTTTTCACTGCTGGAGTAGGCGTGAGTCGAGGCAATGAAAACACTAAGCCGCCGCAGAAACAAAATAGGCCTGCAGAAAGAAGCGAAAACAGAAAGGGAGATAATCACCAGACACCAAAACGTGAACGCAGACGAGAACAGAAGCACGTTGGAGTGTAATTGAATGAGAGAGAAACCAGGACACTTGAAACAGAGACAGAAGTGAACGCAGAAAGAAGAGAAAACACAAAAACACGCAAACACAAACTTTAAATGTACGTGTGTAAGATAAAGGCGACAAAAGTTGTCAGAAAACTGAAAGCAAACCTGAACTGAAGGAACCAGTCCAAAGAGGCGATTGCATAAAGTAAGATTCAAAGTCTAGTAAGTGAGCAAATAATGACGCACAAAAATGAAACGGTACACAAAAGGGAATAAACATATACTGACGAAAGAGACTGGCCCACAACACCGTCCCCCACCGTCCCACCCCCCCCCACACCCACACCCACACACACACCCAAAACACACACAAAATACACACAATGGGATCAATACAAGTCTTTTTTTTTAAAGCCGGAAAAAAAGGAATTGCAAAGGAAGGCCGGGAACTCGTGAAAACACATACCAAGGGTTGCATTAATGCACATGTATAGGCCTACTGACTTCAGAATAACCACATGCAACTTTTCAGTCAAGACTGACAGGAGGAAAATTAATTCTGGGGAGGACAATAATATGGAGAAAAAAAACCAAAGACATGAGACGGTACAAGGAACATCGACAATAGACATACAGCAATGGAACATTTATCATAATTTCATTTTATACTGTTATCAGAATCAGTGATGTTTTGAGATCAAGGCAAGGGACTCGGAATCGAGCAAGGGAGGCAAACCTATCAAGCAGGGGAGACGATCGACCACCACAGCGAAGTGACAGAGGAGGGAAATAAACCAGCGCAGTAGGAAAGGTAAACAAGGGAAATAAACCAAGAAAATGAAAGCAGCAGGCAAATAAACTTCGACAAGCGAAAGCGCGTAAAATAAGCACAAAGAAACCATGCTGCGAAGGCTGAAAAATGCAGGGGGAGTGGGGGGGGGGGGGGGGGGGGGGGGGTTGAACTGAAGGGAGGGGGGCTTTTCTCGCAGAAGGGCTTGCACGGCGTATGCAACATCGCATCACATTCACAGTCTGAAGTGAGACAAATCCCATGTTACAAGTGATGGCGCAGTGTTTCGAGCGGCGAGGAGAATAATTCGGCTGTCTCTGCTCGAAGCCAGAATTGCTGTATCGGTTTGATTATTGCAAGTGATGGTTTCAATCAACAAGCTTCGCATTCTTAGTTCTGTGTGCAATGCGAACAGACGTCATCTTTCACTCGTCTCGTGTGCGGATTGCCCGGAACAGCCAACACACTTATTGATGGCTTGTCACTTCTGAATGGCTGGAGTTTGACTTGTGGTCAGGATGACCAATGCATGTCCAGCTGAGTTCTGATGACAGGTAAGTCAGTGATTTATCATTAAGTCTTTCTAAGTAGCCTTCACTGAGGCACATCAATATAGGCTTTTGTCGCGTGCTCTGTCAGCAGCACGGCAGGCCATTCAGAGTGTTTGCGAGTCGTCGGTTTGTTCAGGATCAGGATCAGGATCGATACATTGCAGGAACCTTTGTAGGTTATCATCGCAACAGAAACGAGAGAGCGCAACCCCAATTTAAATTTCTTTTTTTTAATAATATGAATTATTGGGTCCTTTTTCTAAGAAGGTCAGTTAGTGGGTTAGGGTTAGATGACCGTCCCAGCTTTTGTGCAGTTTGGGTTCAACTGAAACCCTAGTACCACTGATTTATTTCCCAGCACCCAAAGTACAAAACAAAACAAAACTCAGTAAAAGACAACAAACAAACAACCAACCAACCAAACAAACAAACAAACAAACAACCAACCAACCAAACAAACAAACAAACAAAACACAAAACAAAGTAAAATAAAGCAAGAGTAGCCTTAATTTTTTCGAATACATGTCATTATGATTCTTCTATTGAATAAGAAATCGAGTCGATCCTGAGACGGACGGGGTATGTATGGTGGCCGGTAAGTTTTGATGGAGGGAGCCGTTCAGAGTGCCTGTTCGGTGTTTTTACTTTGTTTCTACCTGTTTGATACTTATTCAGTCAATGCAGTCTGTCCTGTCTGCTCCTCTCCATCTGTCTGTCTTTCTGTATCGGTCGGTCGGTCAGTTCTGTCTTTCTGTCTGTCTGTCTGTCTCTGTCTCTGTCTCTCTCTCAGTCTCTCTCTCTCTCTCTGTCTCTCTCTCTCTCTCTCTCCCCCCCCCCCCCCCCCCCCAAACCTCTCAGCATGTCTGCGTGTTGCTTTGTTTCGGTCTTGTTTTTCTTTGTTCATCTTATTGCTAAGGGTTTATGTCCTAATAGTAGAAAAAAACCTTCTGCCCTCTGACTTCCGACTTCAAGTCTCATTCCGGCCACTCCCGTCCTGTATTCTTTGATTTTCGGGCTGTCTCCCGACTTTCCACTTGAATCACATACTAAAAAACAGTTGAAACATACTAAGTTTTGAGATTTTGTTTTAGTTTTACGAAGAACCTCACACTTGACTCGGTAAATCGGGAGATTACATTGATGTTTGTTCAAGTTTCTTGTGTTCTTTTGTGGCTTTCTTGTGCAACTTTCGTCTTCAAACCATGCTTCCTTTGTTCAGTGGCAGTTTCAAGTGCACACGTACACATCCTTGTAATTGTACCAGCCTCAAATGTGGCAAAACGGAGCGAGTAAACGAGGCTTTCAACACCAATTCTTCAAGCCAGCTTCGCAAGCGAGCCAGTCAAGCAAGCACGCAGAGTTTAAAAACACGCCATGAACAAATGAGTTTTCTTTGACCCCGACCACATGCAGGGCTTTCAATAGTCAACGGTAAGGGGGAGGGAGGAGGGAGGGGGAGGATGACTGAAGAGGAGGAACCAAATCAGCAAGAGGGAGGAGGAAGGGGGAGCGGGGGGAGGGGGCATTATTTGTTTGGAACACGTTTTTCTCATTAATTTTTTTCATTCGTCTTGCTTCATGCGTGAACTGCCAAAGAACCTTCGCCGCACCGACCCGTGGCAAGACCTAATTTCCTAATTCAACGTGAAAGAATATTTCTTCTTCATCAGCTGAGCGTGTTTAAAAACATGATCTGCATTTAGGACGGTATTTTTTTTAGAAGTTTTCTGCCAAAATTAACCTTTGAAGAAGTACGAGGGACATTCGCTGTGCTGTAATTTAGACACAACTGCAACGATCAGTTCGAAAATGCCCTGTACCTACACCAATTACTTTAATCAGTGTAAATAGGGATTGTTGTTTCTTGATGCAAACTTTTCAGGGCGGACGAGGGGGGGGGGGGGGGGCACAGGGGGCACGTGCCCCCCCCCCCGGAAAAAAAAGGAAAAAAAAGAAGAAATAAAAAGATTTTTCTATGCTGATTCTATGACAATTTCTAAGTTCAAATGGCACCAGATGGCACCATTTTGCTTCTTTGGGCAAAAAAAATTTCCGTGGGGGCATGCCCCGGACCCCCCTAGCAAATTCGGGCGCTTCGCGCCCATCATATTCACTTTCGATTCAAAGTGCCCCCCCCCCCCTTACAAAGCAACTGATCCGCCCCTGCTTTTGCGTCAGAGTCCCGACTCCAAACATCGAACTTTACTTGTTTCACTGTTAACAGTTCCACACAATGCTTGAAGTCGAAACATGTACACATTTAGATACAGTGGAACCCTCTTTCAACACCTCCACAAATCTGAGAAAATCAGGAGGGGGGTTCCACTGTACTCACATATGTTATCATCTAGCAAATAAACCAAATGCGTGCAGGTTGCACCGCTGTCAGGGGTACAAAAGTAGGACGAAGCGAAAAAAAGGACAGAACGCTTGAAAAATATACGCTTTGCAAAGATTACCCAACCAAAGAGTTGAACATTGAAATAATTGAACATTCACTGAAACACTGATCATTACTAATCCCTGACAGAAATGTGTAGGCTTTTGGGAAGATTCGAGACCGTATGAAGAATATACGGTCTGCAAAGATTACCCCCCAAAAGAATTTAAAATGGAAATAATTGAACATTCACTGAAACACATATTTTAGATTCATGTACTAATCCCTAAAAGAAATGTGTAGCTTTTGGGAAGATTTGAGACCGTTCTGTGGTGGGTATTCTTCCTTACAGAACACTGTCTCCGTGTTTTGTCTTGCCTGTAAAGCTTGCATGGTCTTCTTTTACGACGGTTGTGTGGTTACGAACCATTCATTATACGGAGAGAGGGAGGAGATGGTGAGGAGCATTGTTTGTGAATGGAAGGGGGAAGGAGGAAGGGGCAGGGGGTAAGGGAGGAAGACATGATGGCAGGTTCGGCAACAATAACTAAAAGGAAGGAGACGATGACGTGCATGAGAGAGTTAGGCAAAAACAAATAATGGGTGCGCGTGAGTATTTATGTGCATTCGGATTGGATGCGCGGGAGGGGGGGGGGGGGGGGGGGGGGGGGGGGCTGTAGTTTGTTTTCGCTTCTCGTTGGATCTGTCAGTACGGCTAGGAGAGACGTTGATGTATTTTGCTTTGCAGTGTATGAAACAGATTCCACAGTGTTGCACTCGTGAAAACAGCTTTGTGCAGAGATAGGAAGAGAGAGAGAGGGAGAGAGAGAGAGAGAGAGAGAGAGAGAGAGAGAGAGAGAGAGAGAGAGAGAGAGAGAGAGAGAGCGGAGGGGGATAGAGGGGGATATATATATAGAGAGGGGGGATAGAGGGGGATAGAGAGAGAGAGGGGGATAGAGAGAGGGGGGATAGAGAGAGAGAGAGAGGGGGGATAGAGAGAGGGGGGATAGAGAGAGAGGGGGATAGAGAGAGGGGGGATAGAGAGAGAGAGAGAGGGGGGAGACAGACAGACAGAGACAGACAGACAGAGACAGACAGACAGATACAGGGAGAGAGACAGAGAAAGAGAGAGAGAGAATTGAATTGAATTGAACTTTATTTAACAAGGATTAAGATTTAAGGCTACGCCTTTTCTTACAATCTGTCCTTGGGACGCACAGACACACAATGATAAAATTGAAAAATTAAAAAGTTAAAAAGTTTACCAACAAAAGGAGGTCAGAAAACTTCAGCACGTGATGATAAAGATGACGATGATGACGATGATGATGATGATGATGATGATGATGATGATGATGATGATGATGCTGCTGCTGATGATGATGATGATGATGAATAATGAGGCATGAAGAGCATACATATGTGGTTATTTATAAAAATCAAGTGTTTTTTGACACATTTTTTAAAACTTTTTAATGACTTTAAGTGCTTAAAGGATGATGGAAGTGAATTCCAAACTGATGTACCCGAAAAAGCAAGACTGGTCTTATAAAGGTCAATTCGTGGAATCGGTGGGATCAAGTTGACCGACCCATATCTGTCGGTAGCTTTATTAAATAATGATGTAATGTAAATCGGCACTTTACCGTAATACAATTTATGCATGAAAATGGGTTTGTTTAACTTGAGATGCTTTTCCAGTGGAAGAAAGTTAAGCATTTTTAATTTCATATCTGTTGGGGCATTATCCTTTACGATGAGTTTAGCCGAGCGACGATAGAGAGAGTCTAACTTTTTCAAGTGGACATCACTGCTGCCATCCCAGAGCGTCGAAACATAATTGATGTGAGGCATTACATGAGCATGGTGGAACATTTCCAGAGTCCTTCTGTCCGTAAATTGCTTTAACTTGGATAGGAGGAAAAAGTTCTTGGCTACTTTCTTGCAAATATGCTGTAATTGTGCCTGCCACTTGAATTCACAATCAATAATTACCCCTAAAACGCGATGCTGTTGAACTTGTTCAATTGATTGCGTACCAATAGTAAGATTTAGTTTGAGTGGAGAAATCTGGTGTTTTTGTCTGGTTGCAATTACCATACTTTTAGTTTTTATTGGATGGACAAGCATAGCATTGGCACTACACCAGTTATTTACATCGTTTAAAGCTGTTTGAAGGGAGGACTCTATTACTGGAACAGACTTACCACTTGAATGAAGAGAAGAATCGTCAGCAAAAAATCACTTCTTACATTACTATCAGAAATGTGCAGTGGCAGATCATTGATATACAGACAGAACAAGATCGGCCCAAGCACTGACCCTTGAGGCACCCCGCATTTCACAGTCTCCTCAGTAGATATTTTACAGTTTAGGGCAGTATATTGAGATCTGTCCTGTAAATATGAAGCAAAAAAGTTACACACTAAACTGTTTCTAATATACAACTGTAATTTCTTCAATAAAATTGAATGATCAACAAGATCAAACGCTTTTTTTTAAGTCTAGAAACACAGCACCACTGATTTTAGATCGGTTTGTTGCAGACAACCAGGTGTCGCATAGCGTGGTAAGGGCGCTGTGACAAGAGTGATTTGTTCGGAGAAAGAGACTCGGAGAGAGAGAGAGAGACTCGGAGAGAGAGAGAGAGAGAAGAGAGAGAGAGAGAGAGAGAGAGAGAGAGAGAGAGAGAGAGAGAGAGAGAGAGAGAGTGAGTATTTTATCCTTCACACACAGGAACGTGTCAATGGTGCTTGTTGTTCCCATGAAGTCAGTGTTGACGAGAGCCGAAAAGCATGATAGGTAAAACATCGTCGTTTTGGAAGAGAGGGGGAGAAGAAGAGGTTAAAAGACATATCTTTTTCTGTTTCCGTATCATGTGTTTACGGGTAGGGGGGGGGGGGGGGGGTGAGAAGGGAGAATGAAATAGAAACAGACGTCGTTTCTCTCATTCAGTTTTCGATGGGTATTCCGGAGGTGTAAAGCAAAGGTATTCTTGAATAGTTGAGTAAACAAAAGCGGGGCAAGGGCAAAAACAGTGTTTTCTGTTTGGTACTATTGCGGTTTGAAAGTTGTGTGGGAAGGGGAAGGAGGATGGGGGGTAGGGGGTGGAAGGGTAAGTAAAAACAACGTGTTTTTTTGATTGAGTTTCCGTTGGGTTTCAGGGCAGTAAAAGAAAGGCAAAAACATCGCCAGTTGTTGATGGTTTTTTGTGTGGTTTTTTTCGTTTGCTTTGTTTTGTTTTGTTTTGTTTTGTTTTCATTTTTGCAGCTCAGCGGTTGGAAAAGAGGGTTGTTAAGACTTCAGGTGACGTTTTTCCGACTGCTGGCTGATGGATGGCATGGGGTAGTAACAGGAGGATGGGTGAGGGAGGAAAAGAAGAGAGATGAAGAGGAGGAGGACGAGGGGGTGGGGGTGTAGATGCTAAACTCATCAATCTGGTGCGGTGAAGGAAAGCAGTGCAGCAGGTGCCGTAGCGTGTCGCGCCGTGCTGCAAGCAGCAGGTGGTTTGGCAGGGCAAGGTTGCTGTGCCGCTGGAAGAACGCGTGATGGATGCTGTCAGCCTAGACATTTTTCAACCATATGTGAGAATCTATTTTGCCAGTGGCAAGACACACACACAGGACTTTGGACTGGAAGCAAAGATCGACTATGCTAGCAGGAGTAAATGTCTTTGCTGGAAGGGATCGTTGTCTTTAATTGGCGTTGGACCCGGTGGCTCAGTTGGTAGAGCCGGCACTGGACTTGTGATGAGTATGGTTCACGGGTTCGAATCCGGACCGGGCCGGAGACTCAGAGACGGTATCCATTTTCCACCCCTGTGTAACCATTGTGGCACGTAAAATACCTCGGTCATATTGCCATAAGGGCAGGTGGCTGATCATAGTTACACTGACCTAAACACGCACACACCTGGCGGTAGCGCGACTCTGTTGCTTCTAGCTTCCTCTGGAAGGAAGCGACCCGAATTTCCCAGCGATGGGACAATAAAGTTACTAAAATGAAAAAGACTCGCAATGGTTCAGTCCTCCACTACGTTGATTTCCCACAAGTCATGTTGGCTGTGAACGCCGCCGGTCGTCGTTTCGGTGTCATCGTTGTTTCTTTTGGGCTCCTTCTATATCCAGTCTCGGGTAAAACGTGAGATTCGAACTCTGATTGCAGTAGACCTGAGTCAAAATATTAGTCTGGAATGACTCGAACAGAAATTGTCACGTAATTATAGTAATAGATCAGGTATGCGATGAGGCTTGCATCAGGGGTCTGTTCCCAGGACATCACACACACACACACACACACCCACACACACACACACCGTACACGCACGCACGTACGCACGCACGTACGCACACACACACACACACACACACACACACACACACACACACACACACACACACACACACACACACAAACATACACACTAGCACACAATCCTCGCGATTTATTTTATTATTTGTTTCTTTTCATTGCCCTCCCTCTCCTTTTTTAAGGGGCAGTTATACACGTCATTAACATGATACCCAAGACATTAAAACGCACCAGCCCATGTTTTACTGCACCTGCGCTGACAATTACGTTGCTGAAAGGGGAAATTTAGCAGCCTCATCAACGCATGCCTGCAACATAAATTGTCATCATTTGTCACTTGCATCGTGCAATCTTATTTCGCACTGTTCGTTTCTGTTTGCATCTTACAGCGCTTGGCTCATTACCAACTTTCTCAACAAGTACGTCGCCGAAAGTGGAAACTGATTTAGCACCCTCATCAACGCATTCTTGATCATTACCAACTTTCTCAAGCTCTTTTTCTCAAATTCGTCTTCTTCTTCGGCGTTAATGTGCTGAAACTCTTACGTACACTCGTGTTTTTGTGTGTGCACGAGTGGGCTTTTGCCGTGTATGGTCTTTTTTTCCCGCCATTTATGCAGCCATACACCGATTTCGGGGGATTCTTTCAGACTCGTTCAGTGCCCCGAAATCTCTATTGCAGTCTGGAGGACCTGCTGCGCACTGCGACTTTCAGAGTCGTTGCAGAGGCAGGACAGACTGACTATTTGAGTTGAACGTCCTCTACGGCCAGTTAATTGAGGGCCCCAAAGGGTTTAAAATCGTGATCGTGATTGGTGTTTTTTGACCTTTCTGTGACCGTGATTGCCGAAATTTCCATTTCTGTGATCGTGATGGGACTTTGCCCGTGATCCGTGATGACAAAAAAATCAAGTCTCGTGATCGTGATCGTCATTTGTTTTCGTGATCGTGATGGGCATTATTGCAAAGCATTTTATTTTCAACGTACATTTTTCACAGCTGTATCACTCTATGAGTATGATCCTCTATTCGTCAAGGAGCTTATCCCGATTGAAGGGAAGCAACAACACATTCAGAAATATGATTTTGACAGCGATTGTTTCCCTTTAAGAGAACCAATCACAAAAAAAGAGATCCAATCAGAAGACGAATTGCAAAAGTCTGCCAAACTTCATCCAATGGAAGGGCTTCGTGCTAAAGTTTTGAGCGCATTCAGTCAAATTCGAATTCGAAGATCAAAAATGGCGTGCAGCGGTACTGTCATCGAACTTCTGTTATATTTTGTGGATTCAAGCCAGACCAAAGCAGGCGGCGAGAATGCCTTCCTTGGTGGAAAGGTCAGGCTACGGGTCCGTCTTTACGAAGACGAAATGTCAAGGTATGTCATCTATCAGGGCCGGACTAGGTAAGTACTAGAGGGGGGGTGGGGGGTTACAGATGAGGGTCCAGGGGGTAAAGCCCCTTGGTGGGGGTCCAGGGGGCAAAGCTCCCTTGAAGCTGAACGTTTTTTGATGTTTCTGGAGGGAAAGGAAGCCTCTCCTTAAACGAAAAAGGTAAATTCGACAGCAAGCTGTATAGGCAATGAAGAAGAATTGAGATTGTAAGGACTCATACTTTTCATCACAAAAATCGTTGAAGAAAAATGTCTTTCGAAAAGGGGTGAGAGGTGCGATTTCTCCTCGGATTTCATGATAATCCAGATGCAACCCCCCCCCCCCCCCAGAAAAGATTAGATAACCCGCCCATGCTAGGAATCGAACCCGGACCGCTTTCGCCGTAGCAGAACGCCTTTCCCGACGTCTTACCACCACACCACAAACTCTTCATTTGCTGCATCGACCGGGAAACGAACCCAGGTCACCCGCGTGGCAGGCGAGTATTCTACCACTAGACAACCGATGCTGCCCCCCTCCCTCCCTCCCTCCCCCCCTCCCCCCCCCCCCCAAAAAAAAAGCGTTTGGGAGGTACATGCTTAAGCCAGTGGGGGGGAGGGGGGGGTTCGCAACCCCTGTAACCCCCCCTCCCCTAGTCCGACCCTGTCTATGTTGCTCTATGACTGTTCTGAATGTAGGCAAAGATCTTGAAATTTGTTCAAGATCTTTGAGTTTGATTGAGATCATTGACATTGTCGACATTGCCACGTCCGGCTGTCACTCGCTCAGTGTGACCTCGACTGGCTCGAGTCTGATCGAGTCTGCGTGTAGCCAAAACCGAAACTAGAAATGTGTTTTTCATCCCAGCCGGCAACGTGGACACGCTTGGCATAGATTCTAATTGTCGCTTCTTTGCATTAAGCTTGGATTTATTTTAGCGCCTGTAAACTTATAAACAATGGAACTATGGCGGGGAGACGTGCCAGTTTGGGTCACTCCTCATGTCAAAGTCGACCAAAGTCATGTTCGTTGGGGATTTTGTTATTATAGACTCTACCATCACACATGCATGTACTTTAATTTCAATCCAACCAATAGTTTTTGAGAAAATGGGTTTAAAAGATTTAGCTCTGGAAATGTGAAATTGTGCAAGTATATATTCATGTGTGTGAGTGAGGGTGTGGGAGTTGAATGTGTATGAGTGTTTATCCCATGACCTGCCTCTTTGTCTCTGTTAGCTGAGGAGGGGATTATTTTGGATTATCCATCACAACCATATGAATTATCCATCACAACCGAGTCTCGATCTCACCTGTCATTGGTCTTTGTCTTTGGTCTCAGAGTACAACTGAATAATTTATAGAGGTCATCTGCATATTTATCGTTAACTCGGGACTACTTTTTTTTCAGCAAAACGATTGAGATATTCTGCGGTATAAAAGTCGAACTGACGTTTGGCTAACGATCTACAAACATTATCATTGAAGAAATAAAGAAAACAACAAAGAATGTACATAATCTGTTTGGGTGAATAGAGCTGAGTGAAGATTATGAGTTGTCCGACGTGGTGAGACTAAGAGAGAGACAGAGAGCCCGAGAGAGAGCGACAGAGACACACAGTGATTCAAGGCGCACAACTCTAGTAAAGTTGTCGTAACGAGGTACGCTTCATGGGCAACCGCTTAGATCAATCCCAAGAGCATCCTGATTCAAAATCTTGAGCGACAAAATAAAACTTACACTAAAACAGTATGCTTATAGTTTTGTTCATTTGTTATCGCTTTTAGAGCATTGATTGCTAAATATGGTTCAACAGAACAAAGCTGTCTCATCAGTCGTCTGCTACAGATCTATCGTCTGCTGCCGGTGCGTCTCGCTAGCGCTAGCGATACGCACCCTCTGCTGCAGGATCTGTCGTTTGCTATACATGTAGTATCTTCGGCTCAAGTTGACCAGCATGGAAATTGCCATTTTCAAAGTTGGTGATACTGTTAGAATAAAAGGTGGCGAAGAAGGTCGGATCTTGGACATACAGAGACCACTAGGCTACATGCGTTGCCGCATAAAAACAACTCGACAGTGGTGCGCCGTTTCCCCCCAGACAGATACCTCGCCTAAGACAACGACAGACATCAAAGTTAGGCTCACCTAAATCAGTAAGTGACGATTGAAGAAGTAGGTAATACAAATTTGAACACTGAAGCACAAAGGCTCGAATAAGCACAAACTCAGCAATCATCTTCATCGCTTGTAAAATCACACACGCGGTCTTTCGAATCCCGCTGAACTCAGGTCCAAAATGAGTTACTTCCCTTCGGTCATTCTCTCCCGTCGCTAGCTGTGAAGCGAAGATTATCAGAATGCGGTCTTTCGCAGTTGTGACGAATGCCAGCTCGGGTAACCGACTGAAACCAGCCGGTAACTGCACAGTATCAAATGCATTCAAATCCTGGAAACAAAAAGACAAAAGGGGACTCGTTTCGCACATGAATATCATGACACGATTTTCGGTGGCAGAAGGTTTGATGAGCAGTAAACAGGCACTGACAAAGTTTGTGTCAAAAAGTTAGGTTTTTTAATGAAAACGTCGGAGTAATGGGATAAAAAGCTTACACACCTCGTCCTGAATATCGTGCATATTTTCCCTCGGGTCGATTTACAGGTATTACCTCGCCAGAGGCTCGGTAATACCTGAAAATCGACCCTAGGGAAAATATGCACGATATTCAGAACTCGGAGTGTGTAACCTATATATATTCCTTCACCCACCTTCATGATTCCTAGACTGACCTTTAGTCAGGATTATAGACTCTACCATCACACATACATGTACTTTAATTTCAATCCACCCAATAGTTTTTGAGAAAATGGGTTTAACAGATTTAGCTCTGGAAATGGGCGGGGATGTAGCTCAGTCGGTAGTGCGCTCGATTTGTATCCAGTTGGCCGCTGTCAGCGTGAGTTCGTCCCCACGTTCGGCGAGAGATTTATTTCTCAGAGTCAACTTTGTGTGCAGACTCTCCTCGGTTACAGGGGTTCCGGAACCCCCCCCCCCCCCCCCCCCCCCGGCTGTCAAAAAAAATAAAAAATAATAATACTAAGTTCTAACTTTAAAAGAAATAATGAGTGGCTGCTGACACCAGTTGATCATGTTTAAAATCAAGGATAAGCCATAAATTGGGCTAAGCCCCCCAATCCCCTAACGGGGCCTTGCCCTGGACCCCAGGTTGTACCCCCCCCCCCTCTCTGGCTTAACTGCTCCGCCTCTGGAGTGTATATTCCTGTGAGTGTCTGTATGAGAGAGAGAGAGAGCGAAAGAAAAAACAATGAAAACAACATTCTTGTTACTGATTACAAATCATGATATGTATTTCTATGTGTTTATGAAAGAGAATTAAAAAAAATAATAACAAAGTGCAACGGTTGTCACTTTGTGTTGAATAAACAATAGATCCAGAGGAGCGAATTACTGTGTGGTTGTGTTTACTTTGACACGTGCTTTCTGTACCTGCAACTTTTACCGTGACCGTGATTTGCCACTGGTGTTCGTGATCGTGAAAACAAAAATCAAGGTAAATGTGATCGTGAAAGCTAAAATTTCCCTTCCCGTGATCGTGATGATACCCCCCCTTTGGGGCCCTCTTAATTGGTCAATGTTGGGACATAAACTGGTAACTTCTTCTTCTTCTGCGTTCATGGGCTGAAACTCCCAGGTACACTCAGTTTTTTGTTGGTTGCACGAGTGGATTTTTACGTGTATGGCCGTTTTTACCCCACCATTTTAGGCAGCCGCTTTCGAGGGAAAACTGGTAACAAATACACAACCACCCACCCACTCCCCACCCACCCTCCCCACCCGACACACGGGCCCCCACGTGAGGAGATGGCAGAATGGAGTACGCTGATAAGCTTGAAAACACAAACAGGTGTCTTTTTCCTGTTCAAGCCCTCATTGGGCTGCCAGGCCGAGTAAACTTGAAACAAGAACAGGGGCTGTTTTGAATGAACTGAAGACACAATACGATCATCACGTTACAACGAGAAAGAAGCACGTGCGACCGTGACTAAGACGACAGTGATGGGGAATAAATGATGTTGGGAAATGTTTAAGACATTTTTTCAAATGTTAATATTTAAATACGTTTTAAATTAATGCTGTTTTAGCTGTATTGTGCTACATAACAAGTTGCCATGTGTGTTGACTTCAAATCAAATCAAATAACCGCTTCTTAAGAAAACGGTCGGATTAACCATCTCAGATGTGGCCAGGCTTTTACATGGGATAAGACCATCCCTCCACTTGGTCACATGCCCAGAATGAACAGCCTGGGTGCTACATGGGATAAGACCATCCCTCCACTTGGTCACATACCCAGAATGAACAGCCTGGGTGCTACATGGGATAAGACCACCCCTCCACTTGGTCACATGCCCAGAATGAACAGCCTGGGTGCTACATGGGATAAGACCATCCCTCCACTTGGTCACATGCCCAGAATGAACAGCCTGGGTGCTACATGGGATAAGACCATCCCTCCACTTGGTCACATGCCCAGAATGAACAGCCTGGGTGCTACATGGGATAAGACCACCCCTCCACTTGGTCACATGCCCAGAATGAACAGCCTGGGTGCTACATGGGATAAGACCATCCCTCCACTTGGTCACATACCCAGAATGAACAGCCTGGGTGCTACATGGGATAAGACCATCCCTCCACTTGGTCACATACCCAGAATGAACAGCCTGGGTGCTACATGGGATAAGACCACCCCTCCACTTGGTCACATGCCCAGAATGAACAGCCTGGGTGCTACATGGGATAAGACCATCCCTCCACTTGGTCACATGCCCAGAATGAACAGCCTGGGTGCTACATGGGATAAGACCATCCCTCCACTTGGTCACATGCCCAGAATGAACAGCCTGGGTGCTCTGTCTCTGTGCACAGTTGGAATTGTTTAATGAATCAATTTCTTAAAACTTATCTACTAGTGTCTTTTTAAGAAATCAGTAATTCATAAAAAAAAAATTTACAAAATCGAACTCACCACAAAAAGCAGATAAGGCGTTGCTTTTTGGTATGTGAGCAAGTGGAGGGATGGTTTTATCCCACGTGAAAGCATTTCCAGATAGATCTGAGATGTTGAGCAAGAACGAGTGTGCCTTTAAATTCCATTTGATTTGAAGTCAACACACTTGACGCCTTTTTATGCCGTAGACAAGCGAACCGGGCGCCAGTTGCTTATGACGGCTTACCAGTGCCAAAACCTGGGGTTGCCATTATCACGTGAACATTTTAATCACCACATGCCAAGTTCTGTGTAATCTACAGCGATAATAATGTTAACCGACAGTGCTAATTGCTATTTTTAAGTCTTGGCCTTGGCGTACTCGCGCAAAAACCACAATTAAACAAAATCACCTGGTAATTATGCCGGTCGCAACTGATAGGATCGGCGGAAAATCCCCCCCAAAAAACCAGTACCTTTAACACGAGCAGAACAGTCTTGTACGGCGGTAGGACTGTTGGTATACTAGCTAGTGTCAAGAAGCTGGTGCTGGCCCAAGATGGAATTGTTGTCGCCTAGACCCAAAACACTCGAGCTCTCGAAGAAGAGGCAATCTGACATCGGACGCGCATCCGGAATTTATAATTTCAACGTGAAAATTAAAACGTTCAGTTCCGGCTGGCTAGATTTCTGACGAATTGCATGCCAGAGCCAACACTGAAAATGTAACATTATCTGGGGAAGAAAATGTTATGGGGTTTTCCCCGGTTTTTTCCCCAATTTTGTTGTTGTAGGGGGGGGGGGGGGGGGGGGGGGTTGTAATTTTGTCATGAAAATTAAAATGTTCATTTAAAAATGTTTATTATCTGGCTTTGGCGCTATTAGGGCGTCTTAGTGATGGGGAACTTTGTCATGATGTGCTGTGCATATTTTCCAAAATAAGGGCGTGGAATTCTGACATGTGCTATTCTGCGAGTGCTTGTCCGCTACACCTTTCGTGCAGGAAACATTTGCCGAGCTCGTTGTGCATGTAAAAGATCCTTTGCTCCTAGTTCTCAACAAGCCGGCAGCACACCCAAACCATCATGAATGCTCCCCGAAGACGATGCAGATGTGGCGAGAACATAAGGGAACATTAGGAACGTAAGTCACACACGGGAGTCAGTAATGGCGAACGCAGAAGAAAACGATTTCTACCATATGATCGGTTTCGCAGTCGTCAACAGTGTTAATGAGGATGGGGGAGAGGGGGAGGGGGGGGGAGCTGCAATGGGCTCGGTTCAAAGAACACGACCTCGACCCTAATGGTACATGTGATAGACACATTCGTTATGAAAGTGAAGCTCAACAACTTGATGGGAAGAAAGAGCGTCATGTGGCAACATCTGGGAAACAATGGCCATGGAGCAAATAGCACAACATTTCCATTTGCTGACACACATTAAAAAAAAACACCTATAAAGATACTTGAAAAATAAAGATTAGCAAACGCATTTTTGTTATTATTAATAAAGTAAATATATGTATACACTGGGGAAAAAAACGCTGACGGAAATTTCTCACAGGACTGAAAGGCATTCTGCAATGATCCGGGAAAAAGAAGCAGTCACGGAGTAAATTAAACTTTAAACACAAAATCGCGGTCGCTGGTTCAGAAAATTAACGAATGCGCCAAAAACAAACAAACCAAAACCTACAAATTAAAACAAAATGAAAATGTTCACGTGAACAAACCATTGTAGCTGGAGCCAGCAAAATCCAAATCTGAAACCAACAAGGCCATAATTATACACATTTATTTACACAAGCACGAACCGGGGCCAAAACGGGTGAGCTATCGCGGTTGACGGCGAAGTGCAGTAATTGCGCCACTTGTCTTGTGATGTCAGAGTCGGTGCCGCCGCTGTTCATTAGGCCAGGTGCAGCCGCTCACACTTCCTCCCGCTAATGAGTTGGACGCCCCCCGCTGGCTGTGGGAAAGGGCAGGTAGCCAGATGCAGGTACCAGACACAGGCACTCGAACCAGTGGGCTGTGCGAAATCGAGTTTTTTTTATTGGGGGTGGGGGGGGGGGGGTGGGTAAGGGGATGAGTTGGTGAGAGGGTGAATGTGTTTGTGTGTGTGTGTGTGTGTGTGTGTGTGTGTGTGTGTATGTACGTTTGTGTGTGTGTGTGTGTGTGTGTGTGTGTGTGTGTGTGTGTACGTGTGTGTGTGTGTGTGTGTGCGTGTGTGTGTGTGCGTGTGTGTGTTAGTCAAAAGGGTGGTTGGTGGCGGGACATGGAATTTGTAAGTACGTGTAGGTAGGTGGCGAAATGGATACATTAGGCTAAAATAGACACAAACAAACAATCAAACAAACGAAATAATTAACGAAAACGCTAAAGACGGTGCTCTACCATGACGACGACTTTTGGAAACAGGTATTGAAACTGCAAGAAGGAAGGCATCTTTAATACTGTTTGCGATGCCTATGGATGAGTGTCAGCTAGGTGGGAAGACGAGACACACGGATGATAAGACAGCGGCATCGAGATGAAAGGCACATAGAATGATGAGCGGTCTTAGGTGCGACAGAGGTGCCATCTTCACACGCTCATTAATGCTGAAAGGGTCGAGTTTGTACCCTCATGGCAAATGTAACAGTTGCTTTCAGTGTAATTAAGCTTGTTTTTCTTTGGATGAATTCATTTTGAGACTGACATCAGAATCAGACTGCCTATCTAACCCAGCAAAACATTACCACTACGCAGGAAAGCTGTTGTGCTTTTGGTAAGTGTCCACATGTAAGGATTGTCTCATTTCAACGACTAGAATTGTTGAAATAATGCTAAGAAATGACGCAATCCGAAACAGCTACGTTCGAAAATCAAACACATACAACACAAATCTACACCCTTGCAGGTTTTTTTGCAGATCGTCTTTTTGAGTTTTTTGTTTTGCTGAATCAATTTCACAAAGTCTACATGTAACACCTATGTCAATCTGTTAAATAACTGTAGAAAAAAATTCGATTAATCGAATAATTGATAAGTGTGCAGATTGAACGATGCTCATATCACGTGTCTGGACAGATATATGGTCATTGGCAAGGTGGTTTAGCGGAGGAAATTAAAGTACACCATCTGTTTTTAAGCCGTCTGACACGGCAAAGACAGCTGGGCTGAAGTGCAGGAGAAAGTTACTTACCAGGTGGGATCCAGCCGCGGTGTTTGATTGGTTGAACATGAGATTTGTTGTGATTTCAACGAATCAGATCCCGCGGTTTGTTCGCACCTGGTTGGGTGGCACCCACTTCCGCTCGGTGCACCTCAGCCCAGCTCACCTGTGATGGTGAATCCCTCTCTATACTTCGCCTTTCATCCCGACTTTATGGCCCCTCGAAGCTTAATTCTGAGGCTTATAAAATGGTCGTCCTCTACCCGGCGTATCGAGGGGGCCCGGTAGCTCAGGTGGTAGAACACAGGACTTGTGATCGAAAGGTCGCTGGTTCGGATCCGGGACGGACACGGGTCAACTTTATGTGCAGACCCAGAGACGGTATCCATCTCCCACCCCCGTGTCACCACAGTGGCACGTAAAAGATCTCGGTCATTCTGCCATAAGTGGTGCAGATGGCTGATGCCACCTAAACACGCATACATACGCATACACTTGTGTATCTCATCTAAAGTCGGGTTAAAAACCCGGCAACATGCATGTCCCTAATGGCTTTGCCGTGAGGACGTAAAACTTGATTTTCTCCGGCGTATCTGCCAGGACGGCAGGGTAGGCCGAGCGGTGAGGGCTCAGAAGAAGAGTGATGGCTGGTTCCTACATCCTAGGATCAATGGGGCGGAAGTCTACGTCAACATGTCCTATGATGACTAAGTATAGACCAAACTTTATACGGCAATCTCTGGAAAACATGAACACTTTGCGAGCACTTCTGTAAAGCGATCACCTGTCCACAACGACCACTCCTGTATAATTTACCTTCCGTAGCGAACACCTGTCTATAACGACCAATTTTGGCCGACCCCTTTGGACGTCGTTACTGTACTATCTGATACGGTTCAGTGACGATGAAAGGTGCGGAAGGAAGAAGGGCAAACCCGGTAGTGGCGGGAGATTCAGAATTTAACTTACCTTCATTCGCAGACTCATCAATGTTGAAGGGCTCCAATTCGTGCACTGCGCCAGAACTCTGAGGTACACAAAGAGGGTTTCCTCCAAAGAGGGACCAACTTTATGTGGTCCTGTACTTCTGTGGTACCCCCTCACACAGCAGCTCCCATTACCGGGATGCTTTATCATAACATCCCCCGAAGACGGAATACGGCTATATGGCGGAGTGATTAAAACGGTCGTTCACGAAAACTTAATGTGCCCCTTTAGCTGACAGAATTGCCTTCTTTGTACCAAATGACCCGGTGAGTTTTTAGCGCAGGTAACAACAACAACAATGCCGACGATGCTAACAACAACAACAACAACAAAAACAACAACAACAACAAACGACTACGACACGTTCCAACGATCATAACATCACCACCCATCCTTTGAGTTGAAGGAAGATGAAAAGTAAGGTGGAAAGACTCAAGATCAGAGACGGTAGATGTGCAACCTCCACATCCAATTTGTTTAGTCTTCGTCACAGTTTGTTTAGTCTACGTCACAGTTTGTTTAGTCTTCGTCACAGTTTGTTTAGTCTTCGTCACAGTTTGTTTAGTCTTCGTCACAGTTTGTTTAGTCTTCGTCACAGTTTGTTTAGCCTTCGTCACAGTTTGTTTAGTCTTCGTCACAGTTTGTTTAGCCTTCGTCACAGTTTGTTTAGTCTTCGTCACAGTTTGTTTAGTCTTCGTCACAGTTTGTTTAGTCTTCGTCACAGTTTGTTTAGTCTTCGTCACAGTTTGTTTAGTCTTCGTCACAGTTTGAAGTGCACATTTTTGGAAGACTTTTGAAACCCATACCTTCCACTCCTCCACATCCTCCTCCTCCTTCTCCTCCTCCTTCTCCGCCTCCTCCTGCTCTACAATTTAAATTTAGAATAGCCATAATTTTTAGTTTGCAGATGAAAGAAAAAATCCGGAAGCTCACCACACCCATCCTCCTATCTGCTGATACTAATATGACGTCAAAATGAAAGGCGAGATAAAAAAGAAGTAGCTGGATAGGCGAGTGCGACTTTTACAGCCATAGTATCGGTAATTATTAGTGCTAAAAGAGTTAAATTGCTAAACATCTACAGAGTAACATTTCGGTTCGACAAGATGAAAGGCGAAGAAAAACGAGGAGCGATTTGAGAGAGGCAGAAAAGAGGCGTACTGAAGTTTTAATTTTCTCATTAAAGGCGAAAGGGTCGAAGTCGTACACTTCTTAATCACAGGAGGAGGAGGGAGGTATGAAAGATGAAAGATCAGAGATGGCAGATGCGCAACCTTAGAATTGAATGGCTTCGCCCCAGTTTTGTAGTTTACATTTCGGAAAACTAAAGAATCCCATGATACGGGAGGAGGCATGGGATTCCAAAAAAATCTCAAAATGTGCAATACAAAACTGGAACGAAGCCATAAGCTTGTACATCTGTCGTCTCAGATCGTTCATCTTTCTTCTTTGCGTTCCATCTTCCTGGAAACCTGATATTAATTAGGCGAAGTCGACTTGGTGAAGTCTACGTACCTTACGAAGCTCGCTGTGCACGAAGCTTTGGCGCTGAATGTTTTTGTAAAACGACTTGGTGAAGTCTACGTACCTTACGAAGCTCGCTGTGCACGAAGCTTTGGCGCTGAATGTTTTTGTAAAACGACTTGGTGAAGTCTACGTACCTTACGAAGCTCGCTGTGCACGAAGCTTTGGCGCTGAATGTTTTTGTAAAACGACTTGGTGAAGTCTACGTACCTCACGAAGCTCGCTGTGCACGAAGCTTTGGCGCTGAATGTTTTTGTAAAACGACTTGGTGAAGTCTACGTACCTCACGAAGCTCGCTGTGCACGAAGCTTTGGCGCTGAATGTTTTTGTAAAACGACTTGGTGAAGTCTACGTACCTCACGAAGCTCGCTGTGCACGAAGCTTTGGCGCTGAATGTTTTTGTAAAACGACTTGGTGAAGTCTACGTACCTCACGAAGCTCGCTGTGCACGAAGCTTTGGCGCTGAATGTTTTTGTAAAACGACTTGGTGAAGTCTACGTACCTCACGAAGCTCGCTGTGCACGAAGCTTTGGCGCTGAATGTTTTTGTAAAACGACTTGGTGAAGTCTACGTACCTCACGAAGCTCGCTGTGCACGAAGCTTTGGCGCTGAATGTTTTTGTAAAACGACTTCGCGAAGTCTTTGTGACTTCAAAAATAAAGTAAAGTGTAAGACTCAGGATTTCTTTGACTCCTAACTTATGAAGAATCTATCACTGACTCAAAGACTCTAAAACGGTGAATTTGACCCTTTTAAATGTGACCACTAGACTGTGTGTTTTCGTAGTGTCTGGAGGGTGGCCTTGGTATGGTGGCTAAGGGCCAAAACCGCGAAGGTGATACCGTCGCCGAAGGCGGGTTCGATGCCCAGTCAGTCCTTCCAGAGATCGTACATTTCTCTGCGATAGTTCCAGAATGTTCATAGCCGTTGGTGCCTCATTATTGTTCGTGTTAACGGCATGTACAAAGCTCAGAGAGATACCATTTGCAAGTCTGCCTGTCGATAAAGCTGGGTGTAACGACCAGAGAATTAGTAACATTGCTGTCTTACATGAAATCCAACATTTCTCTGCGATAGAATGTTCAAACACGTTGGTGCTTCATACTAAAAAAAAACTTATCATTTTGCATGATGGTGGTATATGATGGTGGGTAAAACGACCGACGATCTGGTGGCACGACAGCAGGGCTGCCTAAGGACACGAAGACGTAATGTGGCTGCCCGAATGAAGAGGATGCTGAAGGCGGTCATTCAGTCTCTGTCTATTTTTGTTTGTCTGCTGTCTGTTTCTCTGTCGGCCTCTCTGTCTCTCTGACTGTCTCTGTAAATCTCTATGTCTGTGTCTGTCTCTCTGTCTCGCTCTCTGTCTCTGTACTGTCTCGCTCTCTGTCTTTGTCTCGCTCTCTGCCTCTATGTTTGTCTGTCTCTGTCTGTCTCTGTCTGTCTCTGGCTCTGACTCTGTCTCTCTGTCTCTGTTTCTGTCTGTCTCTCTTTCTCTCTCTCTCTCTGTCTGTCTCTGTCTCTGTCTCTGTCTCTGTCTCTCTCTCTCTCTCTCTCTCTCTCGAGATTTTTTTTCTCTTTCCAAAAAGCAACCGAGGAAGGAGAAGAAAAATTGAAGGCATTTTCTAGAGCTGCACGTGGCGTTTCTTTCACCCAGACTAAAAAGCACTTATGACGACAACACTGGACAACCAAAGCTATTTAGTTATTTTGGTTGGCTTGACCAACATCATTCCTACTCAACTTTGCTCTTTATTAGTTGTTGTTGGCAAACACAATAGTCTGTCTCTGACTCTCCGGCTCTGGCTCTCTCTCTCTCTCTCCCCCCCCTCCCTCTCTCTCTCTCTCTCTGTCCGTCCGTCGTGATCGACCCGCCTCCAAAAGGTCATCTTAGGGCAATGCCGGAACATGCCGCAGAACTGAGGTCAGCTCAGATCAGATAATATACACGTGTTTACATGTACTGTTGGACAGGTTAGCGGGCAGTGACAGTGAAGTGTTTATCTCCTCAACCTCATCAATTACTATAGAGGTGCCGTGTGGTGTAAGTTTATACACGCACAGTATGTAACCCCTCGCGCTGAAGTTATCAGAGATCGCACGGTTTCTGTGAACTACGCTGTACGTAGTGCATGGCCTGTATCTTATCGCTGCTATCGGAATCACCGCGGTCAGAAGGGGGCTTCAGATAGCTACGTAAGTCTGAACCATTCATTCAGGTTTTTTAAAGACAAACGACACCGATTGAACAAACCAAGACATCTCTTTCCTGACTGACCCTCTGACATCCAAAGTAAAACAAAGGTCGGGAAGACATCATAATGCGAATAATGAAAATAATGGCGTCACGTAAACATTATGTAGCTTCTCCGGCATGCCTCCTAAAAACTGACACAGATTTTCGAGAACAAAATGTGTCTACGTGACTATAGGGCATACATTATCAGCATGGGAAAATTACTCGTGAGGTCACCGCTAGGCTCTATCGTATGTGATTAACAGAGATCATGCTGGGGTGTATTTTCTTTAGTATATTTGTCAAAATAGCAATAAAACTGAGCTTCGTCAGTTTTGAGAAAGTTTTGGCGGTTCTTGACGTCATCTTTCCCGGGCCCCTATCGTGAAAAAGTTTGGCAATTCAGTCGGTGGATAGACTGAAATAAGTTGTTACGCCGACTTTCTGCGCCAAACGACGCACATAATTATGTCAAGTGTTTTGTAAACAAGTATTTTGTAAAGTACAAGAAGAATTGATCCCACAAGACCGGCGGTCACAGCTACCAGTCAAACTGTAGTGTTGTAAAGTAGCAATAACAGTTTAAACGGATGGGAACATATCAAATGCGGCAACCTTCTTTTGCGTTCGACAGGACCAAAATTAATGCATTCAAACCCGGCTGGCTCATCAAGAAAATGTGGGCAAAACTCTGATTAGGGGGAAGCGAGCTGCCTAATTGCAGCGCCAATCAATTTCCGGTGTGTGTGTGTGTGTGTGTGTGTGTGTGTGTGTGTGTGTGTTAGTGTGTGTGTGTGTGTGTGTATGTGTGTGTGTGTGTGTGTGTGTGTGTTAGTGTGTGTGTTAGTCTGTGTGTTAGTGTGTGTTAGTGTGTGTGGTTGTGTGTGTGTGTGTGTGTGTGTGTGTGTGTTTGTGCGTGTGTATGTGTGTTAGTGTGCGCGAGCGAGCGTGCGTGTGTGCATGCGTTCATGCTTATGTGCGTGTGTCTGTACGTTAGTTTGAAGGATATGCTGAAGAAATAATACAAGAACCATCTTTCTCCCATGCCGCTTTCTTGACAGTGACACCGACACCTTGTTGATATCCTCTCGCATGTCTTGTCACGACCTCGATGTCAATGGGAGACGCTGAGGTTCACTTCTTGATTTAAAAGCCGCAGTAGTTAGTTGTAATCTGACACTCGGGTACAGGCAAATATCAAGAGGGTACCCAGATACATGTACTTTGAAAACGTTGTATCAGCTCACCCGTTACATGTTTCTGCTTGACTTGACGTTGGTGTAACAGGCTGCGATGGATACCGTTCACTGATACGTGACATACAGGTAAGGTTTTGATCTTCTGTCATTTGTATGGTTGGTGATTGGATGGAGTGATGATGGGTACATTTCAAGAACAGTGTCAACTGTAGTATTTCTGTCAACAAACCGCCATTAAGGCGGCTTAGTTCAGTCCCTTGAACAATTTACGGAGTGAATCGAATCACACTGACACACACA